>NW_024074153.1:0-3372 GCF_014754425.2 Oryx dammah
CGACACCGACACCTGCACCGTCGGCGTGGCGTGGCGCTCGACCAGCAGCACGGCCATGCCGTTGGACAGCGTGGCGCGGCGCACCGGGTCGAAGCGCGGCGCGGCGATCTCGGCCGCCGGCGGCGGCTTGGAGCGGTCGGCGCCCGTGGCGGCCGGGGCGTAGTCGGGGAAGGGCGTCACCGTCAGCGAGAAGGCGCCGTCGCTCAGCCAGCGGCGGCCGGCGTCGCGCAGCTGCTCCGGCGTCGCCGTCCGCACCCGCTCCAGGCTCTGCTTGTAGGCGTCGGGCGAGCCGGCGAACACCTGGCTCTGGGCCAGGATGTCGGACTTGCCGCCGAAGCCGCCGATGCGCTCGGCCCCGCGCACGAAGGCGGCCAGCCGGGCGGTCTTGATCTTGGCCGCCTCGGCCGGCGTCGGCCCGTCGCGCAGCAGGCGGGCCATCTCCTCGTCGAGCGCCGCCTCCAGCCGGGCCGGATCGACCCCCGGCTTGCCGGTCAGGGTGACGACGAACTGGCCGCCGATCTCGTTGCCGCTGACGGCCGCGCCGACCTCGGTGGCGATCTGGTCGCGATAGACCAGCCGCTCGTAGAGACGGGCGGTCTTGTCCGAGGACAGCACGTCGCTGAGCAGGTCCAGATAGTCGGTGTCGGCCGCGCCGTAGGCCGAGACGTTCCAGACCTTATAGAGGCGCGGCTGCGACACCCGGTCCTGCATGACGGCGCGGTGCTCGCCGGTCATCCTGGCCGGCCAGACGGTCTGGCGGGCCAGCGGCGGCCCCGGCGGGATGTCGCCGAAATACTTCTCGACCTTGGCCTTGGCCTCCGCCGCCGTGATGTCGCCGGCCAGGACGACGACGGCGTTGGACGGGCCGTAGTACTTGGCGAACCAGGCCTTGACGTCCTCCAGCGAAGCCGCGTCCAGGTCGGCCATCGAGCCGATCACCGTGTGGCCGTAGGGATGGTCGCGGTGATAGGTGCTTTCGGTGATGATCTCGCCGGCCGCCGCGTAGGGCTGGTTCTCGTCCTGTCGCTTCTCGTTCTGGACGACGCCCCGCTGTTCGTCGAGCTTGGCCTTGTCGATCGCCTCGGCCAGATGGCCCATGCGGTCGCTCTCCAGCCACAGCACCTGGTCGAGGGCGCCGACCGGCACGTTCTCGAAATAGTTGGTGCGGTCTTCGTTGGTGGTGCCGTTCATGTCGGTGGCGCCGAGCTTCTCCAGCGCCTTGAACCAGTCGTCGTTGAAGTGCGCCGAGCCGTTGAACATCAGGTGTTCGAACAGGTGGGCGAAGCCGGTCTTGCCCGGCGGCTCGTTGCGCGAGCCGACGTGGTACCAGATGTTGACCGCGACGATCGGGGCCTTGTGGTCCTCGTGCACGATCAGGGTCAGGCCGTTGCCGAGCACGAACCTGGAATAGGGGATGTCGAGCGCCGGCAGGGCCGCCGGCGTCGGCTCGGACGCCCGCGGCGCGGCCGGCGCGGGGCCGGCGACGGAACAGGCGAGCACGGCGGCGACCGCCGCCGACGACAACAGACGCTTCATGAGAGATCCCCTCGACGCAACCGGACGGTGCAGGACAGCACGTCCGGCGCGCGCGGGGAACTTGCGAAATGCCGGGCTATTCGGCGGCGATGACCGCCGGGGCCGGCGTCGGGGCGGCGACGCCCATCGGCCGCAGCCCGAGCTCGCGCAGCAGGGCCGCGTCGTCGTCCCGGTCGGGATTGGGCGTGGTCAGGAGCTTGCCGCCGACGAAGATCGAATTGGCGCCGGCCATGAAGCACAGGGCCTGCAGTTCGCGGCTCATGTGCTCGCGCCCGGCCGACAGCCGCACCACCGCCTTGGGGCAGACCAGGCGGGCGACGGCGATCATGCGCACGAACTCCAGCCCGTCCACCGGCGCCGAGCCGCCGAGCGGCGTGCCGGGGATCGGCATCAGGTCGTTGATCGGCAGGCTGTCGGGGTGGGCGGGCAGGGTGGCCAGCTGCTGAAGCAGGCCGGCGCGGTCGCGCCGGGTCTCGCCCATGCCGACGATGCCGCCGCAGCAGGTGGAGAGACCGGCCTCGCGCACCAATTCCAGGGTGTCGAGCCGGTCCTGATAGGTGCGGGTGGTGACCACCTTGTCGTAATAGTCGGGACCGGTGTCGAGGTTGTGATTGTAGTAGTCGAGCCCGGCGGCCTTGAGCGCCTTGGCCTGTTCGCCGTTGAGCATGCCCAGGGTGACGCAGGTCTCCAGCCCCAGGGCCTTCACGCCCGTGATCATCGCCGCCACCTTGGGCAGGTCGCGGTCCTTGAGGTCGCGCCAGGCCGCGCCCATGCAGAAGCGCTGGGCCCCGCCGGCCTTGGCCTCGGCCGCCTTGGCGATCACCGCCTCGGCGTCCATCAGCTTGGAGGCGCCGACGCCGGTCTTGAAGTGTTGCGACTGGCTGCAATAGCCGCAGTTCTCCGCGCAGCCGCCGGTCTTGACCGACAGCAGTTGCGAGATCTGCACCTCGGAGGGGTCGAACCAGCGGCGGTGCACGCTGGCGGCCTGGAACACCAGTTCGGCGAAGGGCAGCTCGAACAGGGCCTCGACCTCGGCCAGCGTCCAGTCGTGGCGCGGGGTGGAACGGTCCTGAACGGCGGCGGCGGCGGTTTCGCGAACGGTCATCGGCGCGGATCTCCTGCTTGCGGTGCGCGGCGTAGCAACTGGAAGCGTCCGCGCCAAGCCGGCTTCGCGCTTCGGCGGCGTTCGCTTGGCCGATCGGCCGGTCTGCGGCATGGTCCTGACGAGCCCTTGTTCTGGACCGTGACGAATGACCGACGCCGCGGCGCGTGAGACCGAATTGAAGTTCTTGGTCGATCCCGGGGCGGCCGGGGCGCTGTTCGACGCCCTGCCGCCGGGGACGGACAAGGCGGCGCGCACGCTGGTCTCCACCTATTTCGACACCGACGACCAGGCGCTGCGCCGGGCGGGGTTCAGCCTGCGCCTGCGCGAGGGGGTGCAGACGGTCAAGTCGCTGGCGCCGCTGGAGGGCGTGTTCGGCCGCGGCGAATGGGAGGCCCCGGCGGCCGGCGACGCGCCCGATCCCGATTTCGTCGCCGGCACGCCGGCGGGCGCGTTTCTGGGGGAGGCGGCGCCGTCGCCGCGGTTCCGCATCCAGGTCTCGCGCCGCGTCCGCCTCGTCGAGCGCGGCGGCGCGTCGATCGAGGCCGCCCTGGACCAGGGCGCGGTCGAGGCCGGCGCGCACGGCGGCGGACTGTGCGAGCTGGAGCTCGAGCTCAGGTCGGGTCCGACGGCGGCCCTGTTCGACCTGGCCCGCGACCTGGCCCGAATCGCGCCCATGACCCTGGCCTTCGCCAGCAAGGCCGACCGGGGCTTCGCCCTGCTCGACGGCCTGG
>NW_024074155.1:0-3371 GCF_014754425.2 Oryx dammah
ACAGAATTGTAAAGTAAAAAAAATAAATTATATATATATAAAAAAAGAACTTTATATTAGTCTACTTGCATTTCTCCCTTTCTTGCTTTATGCTGCTGTTGCCACAAATTTTATTCTAACATGTATGAACTCCATGCTTATTAATATTTCAAGTAAACTATTATTTTTATTTTTAAATAAAAACTCCTATATTTACCTGTGTAGTTGCCATTTCTAATGCTCTTTAATCCTTGGTTTTTGTCCAGATTTCCTCTGATATCATTTTCCTTGTGGCTCAAGGACTTTTAAAATCATTCTTATATATATACCTGCTGGTATTAAATATTTTGATTTTTATGTATTAAAAAAAGCCTTCATTTTGACTTTGGTTTTGAAAGAATTTTTGCTGGATGTAGAATTCTAGACTGACAGATTGCCCTCCTCCCCATGCTTTAAAGATGGCATTCCACTGTCCTTCTAATTATTGCCAAATGGAAATCTGCCATCATTATCTTCATTCCTCTGCAGGTAACATGCATTTTTTTCTTTGTATCTTTTAAGATTTTCTATTCATTAATGGTTTTGAGCAATGTAATTATGATGTGCCTAAGTGTAATTTTCTTTTGTATTTCTACTCCTTAGGGTTTGTTGCAGATCTGTGAGTTTATTGTTTTCATCAAAATTAGAAAGTTTTCAGCAAATATTTCTTTAAATATTTGATTTTTTTCTTTGAGGGGCATCTAATTGCATGTGCATTTTAGGTTGCCTGAAATTGTCCCACTGCTCACTCTTGTTTGTGGTTTTTTGTTTTTTTTTCCCCCAGCATTTTTCCCTTCTGTGTTTCATCTGTATTACTAAATCTTTAAATTCACTCATCTTTTTTTCCCAACGTCTGTGTGCCATTAATTCTATCCAGTGTATTTTTCCCTCAATGTAATATTTATTCTTAGAAATTTATTCCAATCTCGTATCATCCAAGTTTCCACTTAATATATTAAATCTTTTCTGTTAACTTTTCCAAACATATGAAATGTTTGTGATGTATTGATTTTTCTTGTTATTATGGGTCATATTTTCTGGCTTCTTTGCCTGTTTGGTGTGCTAGAGAGGATGAATTTTAAGTTATTTAATGCTGAATATTTTTGTGTTACTCTCAATATTCTTGCACTTGTTCTGGGGTTTACTTAATTTACATAGAAAATTTAGTCCTTTTGAGTTTCCCTTTACAATTTGCTGTCCATGGAATTCTCCAGGCAAGAATTCTGTAATGGGTAGCCCATTCCCTTCTCCTAAGATTTGCTAGCAGGACAGAAATAAAAGTTGTTTCTATGGCTAATTCATCCTGAACCCTGAGGCAAAATTTTTTTAAGTACTCCACCCTATGATTTCTGGGGTTTTCCAGTTTGGCTGCTGAGAACAAGAGCTATTCCCAGCTCTCTGGCAGCACCAGTTACTATTCCCTCTCCCCTCTGATGGCTCATCTAATTCAGCACTCATGATGCTGCCTTTTGGAGTAACAACCCCATGATAGTTTGGTCTGAAGTGAAGTCGCTCAGTCGTGTCCAACTCTTTGCAACCCCATGGACTGTAGCCTTCCAGGCTCCTCCGTCCCTGGGATTCTCCAGGCAGGAATACTGGAATGGGTTGCCATTTCCTTCTCCAAGAGATCTTCCCAACCCAGGGATCGAACCTGGGTCTCCCATATTGCAGGCAACTCCTAATCCCACCCCTGTGGGCTTCATTTCAACTCTTGTTACCCAGTTTTATTTTATTTGAAGTAAGTTTCTTGTAGCTAGCACATAGATGGGTTGTATTTAATACATTCCGCTTACCTCTATATTTTTACATATATTAAATATATATTAAGTACATATTTTACATATATATTTTTACAATATATTTACATCATTGATTTTTATAATTAATCTTATTTATTTTTAATTGAAGGATAATTGCTCTACAATATTGCGTTGGTTTCTGCCAAAATCATCATACATCATTTATTTTAAGTTATTAATTAGTATGCTGGAGCTTAGGCCTGCTATCTTATTATGTATTTGTTTTATTTGTCATTCCTGTTTATCTTCTCTCATCCTCCTTTGGTTGTTTAAACATCTTCTAGGATTTCATTTTGATTTATGTATAATGTCATAGAGTATATTATTTTATATCTTTTTAAAATTTATTGCATATATGTGTGTGTGTGTATATATATATATATATATATATATGAATTATCACTGCCTCCTAGTAGCCATGTTATTCTACTTCATACAAACTACAGAAACCTCATTTATATATGTTTCCTTACCTACTTTTAAAGTAAAATTTACTTGAGTATTTTCTCCCTGTTTATAATACATCCTGTCAAATGATGTTCTAATTTTTGCTTCAACTATCAGACATGATTTTTAAATCTCATAGTAAGAAAATAGTTTGTTTACCTATATTTTTACTTATTGCATTATTTTTCTTCATTTCTGGGGTTCAGATCCATCTTCTTTTAGCCATTCTTTAAAGATATATCTGCTGACACAAATTCTATCTTCTTTTTCCCTTTCTTTCAGGTTATCTTTCCTGGAGTAGGAAATGGCAACCCACTCCAGTATTCTTGCCTGGAAAATCCAGTGGACAGAGGAACCTCGTGGGCTACAATCCATGTGGTCACAAATTCTGTCTTCTTTTTCCCATTATTTCAGGTTATCTTTATTGCCTTTTAATTCATGAATGGTATTTTATTAGCCATAGGGTTCAAGGCTGGAAGTTCTCTTTCAGTCCTTTTGGCCTCCAAGATTTTAGATGAGAAATCTGTTGTCTTTTGAACTGGTTTTCCAGTGTACAGAAGGTATCTTTTCTATCCAGCTGTTTTCTGTATTTTTTCTTTACCTAGATTTCAGCAGTTTAATTACAATGTGTACAAGCTTGGATTTCTTTGGGTTTATTCTGTTCAGTGTTCACTTAGTTTACTGAACCTATAGGTTTACGCCTCATCCTAAATTTGGGAAATTTTTAGCTTTTAATATTTCAAGTGTTTTTCAGCCTCAATTTTGTTATACCTTCTGGTGTTCCAATGACATGAAAGTTGGATTTGCATTATTGTTTCACAGATCCATGGAGCACTGTTTATATTTTTTACAATTTCTTTTCTCTTTGCTGTTCAGGTGGGTGATTTCTATTGTCCTATTTAGTTTGTTTGGACTGCCTAACAGCACACAATGAGTGACTTAAACAAAAGAAACATGTTGTTTCACATATCTGGAGGCTAGAATTCTGGAAATCAAAGTGTTGATAGGGTTGGTTCCATTTGAGGACTGTGAGTTTTTTCTAGTGCTTTTTTTTTCATGTTAGAGTTGCTTGAGAACAAATGGTTGTAGATTTGCATGATTTTTTTT
>NW_024074156.1:0-3371 GCF_014754425.2 Oryx dammah
AAAAAAAAAAAAAAAAAAGTGTCCACCACCGCCCCCCTGTGTCAGGACGGAATTCAGATACTGAAGAGACCAGCAAACAGAAGAAGTTAAACAGAGGGAACCGCCTTGGAAGTGACCCCACACGGCCCACAACATCAGAGAAGGGCCAGATATATCTTTACTATTTTTACAATCATTCCTTATTTTTTTTCTTTTTTCTTTCTAACTTTTTAAAAAAAATTGTTAAGTCTTCTATTTCTCCTCTATTTTTTTTTTTTTTAACCTACTATTACTTTACAAAAAAAAAAAAAAAGACTACTTTTTTTAAGGCAAACACCATATATAGTCTTTGTGTGGTTGTTGTTGGTGTTTTTTTTTTTTTTTTTTAGTATTTTTTGTGTTTTTTTTTAATTTTTTTTTCTTTTTCTTTCTTTCTTTTTTCCTTCTGCTTCTTCTCTTTAATATTGTATTTTTGAAACTCCAACCTCTACTCTAGATTTTTAATCTTTGCTTTTTGTTTTTTGTTGTCAATTTTGTACATTTCAAAACCCAATTTTACCTGACAGCGAGATTACTGGCTTGACCACTCTCTCCTCCTTTGGACTCTCCTTTTTCTCCATCAGGTGGCCTCTGTCCCCCACCCCCCACCCCCCGCCCCATCTCTTCTATATCCAACTCTGTGATTCTCTGGGTGTTCTAGACGGTGGAGAACACCTAAGGAACTGATTACTGGCTGGACTTGTCTCTCTCCTTTTCATTCCTCTCTCTTACCCTCCTGGCCACCTCTGTCTACTTCCTCCCTCTCCTCTTCCCTGTATAACTCTGTGAATACCTCTGAGCAGTCCAGACTAAGCAGCACACATAAGGAAGTGACTATTGACTAGCTTGCTCTCTCCTCTTTTGATCTCACCGCATCTCATTCCAGTCACCTCTAACTACCCCCTCCCTCTTCTCTTCTCCATGTAACCCAGTGAACCTCTCTGGGTGTCCCTCAATGTGAAGAAACTTTTCATCTTTAACCTAGATGTTTTATCATCGGTGCTGTATAGATGGAGAAGTCTAGAGACCACTGTAAAAATAAAACCGAAAACCAGAAGCAGGAGGCTTAAGTCCAAAGCTTGAGAACATCAGAGAACTCCTGAATTCAGGGAACATTAAGCAATAGGAGCTCATCAAACGCCTCCATACCTACACTGAAACAAAGCTCCACCCAAGGGCCAACAAGTTCCAGAGCAAGACATATCACACAAATTCTCCAGCAACACAGGAACACACCCCTGAGCTTCAATATACAGGCAGCTCAAAGTTACTCCAAAACTTTAGACATCTGATAACCCATTACAGGTCACTCCCCTGCACTCCAGAGAGAAGAAACCCAGCTCCACCCTCCAGACCTCCAACACAAGCCTCCCTAACCAGGAAACCTTGACAAGCCACTGATACAACCCCACCCACAGTGAGGAAGCTCCACAATAAAGAGAACTACACAAATTACCAGAATATATAAAGGCCATCCCAAACGCAGCAATATAACCAAGATGAAGAGACAGAGGAATACTCAGCAGGTAAAGGAACAGGAGAAATGCCCACCAAGCCAAACAAAAGAGGAAGAGATAGGGAATCTACCTGAGAAAGAATTCCGAATATTGATAGTGAAAATGATCCAAAATCTTGAAATCAAAATGGAATCACAGATAAATAGCCTAGAGACAAGGATTGAGAAGATGCAAGAAAGGTTTAACAAGGACCTAGAAGAAATAAAAAAGAGTCAATATACAATGAATAACGCAATGAATGAGATCAGAAACACTCTGGAGGCAACAAATAGTAGAATAACGGAGGCAGAAGATAGGATTAGTGAAATAGAAGATAGAATGGTAGAAATAAATGAATCAGAGAGGAAAAAAGAAAAACGAATTAAAAGAAACGAGGACAATCTCAAAGACCTCCAGGACAATATGAAACGCTCCAACATTCGAATTATAGGAGTCCCAGAAGAAGAAGACAAAAAGAAAGACCATGAGAAAATCCTTGAGGAGATAATAGTTGAAAACTTCCCTAAAATGGGGAAGGAAATAATCACCCAAGTCCAAGAAACCCAGAGAGTTCCAAATAGGATAAACCCAAGGTGAAACACCCCAAGACACATATTAATCAAATTAACAAAGATCAAACACAAAGAACAACTATTAAAAGCAGCAAGGGAAAAACAACAAATAACACACAAAGGGATTCCCATAAGGATAACAGCTGATCTCTCAATAGAAACTCCTCAGGCCAGGAGGGAATGGCAAGACATACTTAAAGTGATGAAAGAAAATAACCTACAGCCCAGATTACTGTACCCAGCAAGGATCTCATTCAAATACGAAGGAGAAATCAAAAGCTTTACAGACAAGCAACAGCTGAGAGAATTCAGCACCACCAAACCAGCTCTCCAACAAATTCTAAAGGATATTCTTTAGACAGGAAACACAAAAAGGGAGTATAAACCCGAACCCAAAATAATAAAGTAAATGGCAACGGGATCATACTTATCAATAATTACCTTAAACGTAAATGGATTGAATGCCCCAACCAAAAGGCAAAGACTGGCCGAATGGATACAAAAACAAGACCCCTCTATATGCTGCTTACAAGAGACCCACCTCAAAACAAGGGACACATACAGACTGAAAGTGAAGGGTTGGAAAAAGATATTCCACGCAAATAGAGACCAAAAGAAAGCAGGAGTGGCAATACTCATATCCGATAAAATAGACTTTAAAACAAAGGCTGTGAAAAGAGACAAAGAAGGCCACTACATAATGATCAAAGGATCAATCCAAGAAGAAGATATAACAATTATAAATATATATGCACCCAATATAGGAGCACCGCAATATGTAGGACAAATGCTAACAAGTATGAAAGGGGAAATTAACAACAACACAATAATAGTGGGAGACTTTAATACCCCACTCACACCTATGGACAGATCAACTAAACAGAAAATTAACAAAGAAACGCAAACTTTAAATGATACAATAGACCAGTTAGAACTAATTGAGATCTATAGGACATTTCACCCCAAAACAATGAATTTCACCTTTTTCTCAAGTGCTCATGGAACCTTCTCCAGGATAGATCACATCCTGGGCCATAAACATAACCTTGATAAATTCAAAAAAATCGAAATCATTCCAAGCATCTTTTCTGACCATAATGCATTAAGATTAGATCTCAATTACAGGAGGAAAACTATTAAAAATTCCAACATATGGAGGCTGAACAACACGCTTCTGAATAACCAACAAATCACAGAAGAAATCAAAAAAGAAATCAAAATATGCATAGAAACTAATGAAAATGAAAACACAACAACCCAGAACCTGTGGGACACTATAAAAGCA
>NW_024074158.1:0-3368 GCF_014754425.2 Oryx dammah
AGCCATGTTGACATATATAGATAAAGCCCAACCATTATGACTACTGTAAATTATTCCACTGTATGACTCAATTACAATTTTATAATTATTCCCACATTGGTGGGAATTTACCTTGTTTCTAGTTTTTATATTTTATAAATAATACTAAATGTATATCTTTTCTTCCTAGTCAAACTTTTATATAACATATTTATGTATATATATGTGTTTATCATACATATGTGTGTATATATATATATATATACACACATATATATGTATATATGTTAAGTATGCAGAATTGCTTGTTAAGTATCAGTTCAGTTCAGTTGAGTCACTCAGTTGTGTCCAACTCTTTGTGACCCCATGAATTGCAGGACGCCAGGCCTCCATGTCCATCACCAACTCCCGAAATTCACTCAAACTCATGTCCATCGAGCCGGTGATGCCATTCAGCTATCTCATCCTCTGTTGTCCTCTTCTCCTCCTGCCCCCAGTCCCTCCCAGCATCAGAGTCTTTTCAATGAGTCAACTCTTCGCATGAGGTGGTCAAAGAAAGTACAGATGCATTTTTTCATTCACGAGATAAGTTCAGTTGCTCAATTGCGTCTGACTCTATGAGACCACATGAATAGCAGCATGCCAGGTCAACCTGTCCATCACCAACTCCCTGAGTTCAATCAAACTCATGTCCATCGAGTCGGTGATGCTATCCAGCCATCTTATCCTCTGTTGTCCCCTGCACCTCCTACCCCAAATCCCTCCCAGCATCAGGGTCTTTTCCAAAGAGTCAGTTCTTTGCATGAGGTGGCCAAAGAATTGAAGTTTCAACTTTAACATCAGTCCTTCCAATGAACACCCAGAACTGATCTCCTTTAGGATGGACTGATTGGACCTCCTTGCAGTCCAAGGGATTCTCAAGAGTCTTCTCTAACACAACAGTTCAAAAGCATCAATTCTTCAGTGCTCGGCTTTCTTCACAGTCCAACTCTCACATCCATACATGACCACTGGAAAAACCATAGCCTTGACTAGATGGACCTTTGTTGGCAAAGTAATGTCTCTACTTTTCAATATGCTATCTAGGTTGGTCATAACTTTCCTTCTAAGAAGTAAGTGTCTTTTAATTTCATGGCTGCAGTCACCATCTGCAATGATTTTGGAGCCCAAAACAATAAAGTCTGACACTGTTTGCACTGTTTCCCCATCTATTTGCCATGAAGTGATAGGACCAGATGCCATGATCTTAAGCTTCTGAATGTTGAGCTTTAAGCCAACTTTTTCACTCTCCTCTTTCACTTTCATCAGAAGGCTTTTTAGTTCCTCTTCAATTTCCGCCATAAGGGTGGTGTCATCTGCTTATCTGTGGTTATTGATATTTCTCCCTGCAATCTTGATTCCAGCTTGTGCTTCTTCCAGTCCAGCATTTCTCATGATGTAATTTGCATATAAGTTAAAAAAACACGGTGACAATATACAGCCTTCCTGTACTCCTTTTCCTATTTGGAACCAGTCTGCTGTTCCATGTCCAGTTCTAACTGTTGCTTCCAGACCTGCACATAGGTTTCTCAAGAGGCAGAATAGGAGGTCTAGTATTCTCATCTCTTGAGGAATTTTCATAGTTTATTGTGATCCACACAGTCAAAGGCTTTGGCATAGTCAATGAAGCAGAAATAGATGTTTTGTTGAACTCTCTTGCTTTTTTCATGATCCAGCGGATGTTGGCAATTTGATCTCTGGTTCCTCTGCTTTTCCTAAAACCAGCTTGGACATCTGGAAGTTCACAGTTCATGTATTGCTAGAGCCTGGCTTGGAGAATCTTGAGCATTATTTTACTAGCATGTGAGAATAGTGCAATTGTGTGGTACTTTGAGCATTCTTTGGCATTGCCTTTCTTTGGGATTGGAATGAAAACTGACCTTTTCCAGTCCTGTGGACACTGCTGAGTTTCCCAAATTTGCTGGCATATTGAGTGCAGCACTTTCACAGCATCATCTTTCAGGATTTGAAACAGCTCCACTGGAATTCCATCACCTCAACTAGCTTTGTTCATAGTGATGATTTCTAAGGCCCACTTGACTTCACATTCCAAGATGTGTGGCTCTAGGTGAGTGATAACACCATCATGATTATCTGGGTTGTGATGATCCTTTTTGTATAGTTGCCACCTGTGTATTCTTGCCACCTCTTCTTAATATCTTCTGCTTCTGTTAGGTCCATACCATTTCTTTATCGAGCCCATCTTTGCATGAAATGTTCCCTTGGTATCTCTCATTTTCCTGAAGAGATCTCTAACCTTTCCCATTCTGTTGTTTTCCTCTATTTCCTTGAATTGATCGCTGAAGAAGGCTTTCTTCTCTCTCCTTGCTATTCTTTGGAACTCTGCATTCAGATGCTTATATCTTTCCTTTTCTCCTTAGCTTTTTATCTCTGCTTTTCACAGCTTTTTGTAAGGCCTCCTCAGACAGCCATTTTGCCTTTTTGCATTTCTTTTCCATGGGGATGATCTTGGTCCTTGTCTCCTGTACAATGTCACGAATCTCCATCCATAGTTCATCAGGCACCCTGTCTACCTGATCTATTTCCTTAAATCTATTTCTCACTTCCATTGTATAATCATAAGGGATTTGATTTAGGTCATACCTGAAGGGTCTAGCGGTTTTCCCTACTTTCTTCAATTTAAGTCTGAACTTGGCAATAAGGAGTTCATGATCTGAGCCACAGTCAGCTCCCAGTCTTGTTCTTGCTGACTGTATAGAGCTTCTCCATCTTTGGCTGCATAGAATATAATCAATCTGATTTCAGTGTTGACCATCTGGTGATGTCCATGTGTAGAGCCTTCTCTTGTGTTGTTGGAAGAAGGTGTTTGCTATGATCAGTGCATTTTCTTGGCAGAACTCCATTAGCATTTTCCCTGCTTTATTCCATACTCCAAGGCCAAATTTGCCTGTCATTCCAGGTGTTTCTTGACTTCCTACTTTTGCATTCCAGTTCAGTTCAGTTCAGTTCAGTTCAGTTCAGTCACTCAGTCGTGTCTGACTCTTTGTGATCCCATGAATAGCAGCACACCAGGCCTCCCTGTCCATCATAGTCACCTATAATGAAAAGGACATCTTTTTTTGAGTGTTAATTTTAGAAGTTCTTGTAGGTCTTCATAGAACCATTCAACTTCAGCTCCTCAGCATTACTGGTCAGGGCATAGACTTGGATTACTGTGATATTTTGCCTTGGAAATGAACAGAGATCATTCTGTCATTTTTGAGATTGCATCCAAGTACTGTACTTCAGACTTTTTTGTCAGCTATGATTGCTACTCCTTGCTTCTAAGGAATTCTTGCCCAAAGTAGTAGATATAATGGTCATCTGAGTTAAATTCACCCATTCCAGTC
>NW_024074159.1:0-3368 GCF_014754425.2 Oryx dammah
ACGTCGCCTTGATACAGGGTCTGTGGCGTTCTTTGGGGGCTTTCCAACGAGACTTTCCCACAGGGCTGTCATACGTGCCATGGTGGTGTGAGTCGATCCTCGCCATGCAAGCTGTATAAGTGCAGGGAAATCAGGTTCTTCTGGAGTGGACTGAGACATTTTGTGCACGTTGGGAATGGTGGCACGACCCCTGGAGTTCCTCTCGACTTACTTGTGCAGAAAGCCTCCGAGATGCGACAGGGAAGCCGGGAATCCTTTCCAGACGAAGCAGGGAAAGGAACCCTCATCCGGAGCTATGAAGAGGAAACGGGGCTCCTCTTGATATGGGCGGGACCCTCGGTGTTCCTCTCTGAAGTGTGTATGTCGGGGAACTTCTTGAGTTGCAGAAAGGGTGTGAATGACCATTTTGAAATTCATGAAGGAAGGTGTGATTTGCCTCGAGACAACTCAGCAGAAAAGAGCCTCATCTCGCCTGGAGGGGAGAAACTCCTGGATTTTCTCGAATTACGATGGGGAACTCTTGGACCCTCCCTTGTGGCCTCAGGAAAGACCAGTCTCCATGCGAGTTTCGAGGGCCTTGTAGGGATTCCTCTGCAGTCGGTACCGGGCCCTAAGACCTCGTGTGGAGTCTATGACAGAACCTGAGAATTTCTCTCCAGGGCTGACATGGATCTTGGGGTACTTCTGGAGGCTCCACAGGGGAGAGAGTCCTCGTCTCAAGTGGGGACATGCAAGTCCGCGTTCCTCGAGGTGTAGCAGCCGTGACAGGCTTCCCGTCCCCTTGATTAAGGGACTGTGACATTCCATGGAGGCTTTCCCACGAGGTTTTCCCACAGGGCTGTCACACGTGCCACTGTGGTGTGAGTCGATCCTCAGCCTGCACGTCGAGGCAGTGAAGGGAAATGTGGTTCTTCTGGAGTGGACTGAGACATTTTGTGCACATTGGGAATGGTGGCACAATCCCTGGAGTTCCTCTCGATTCTCCTGTGGAGAGCGACTCCTCTGAGATGCAACAGGAAGGCCGGGAATCCTTTCCAGACGAAGCAGGAAAAGGAACCCTAATCTCGAGCTATTAGGAGGAAACGGGGCTCCTAATGATGTGAGCGGGACCCTCTTTGTCCCTCTCGAGTGGAGGCAGGTATTTCGTGGAACTTCTTGAGTTGCAGCAAGGGTGTGAAGGACCGTTTTGAAGTTCAAGAGGGAAGGTGTGATTTGCCTCGAGGCGCCTAAGGGGAAATGGGCCTCATCTCGCCGGGAGTGGAGAACCTCCTGGATTTTCGCGAGTTGAGGGGGGACCTTCTCGAGTTAACACGGGGACCTCTGGGACCCTCCCTTTTGGCCTCAGGAAAGGCCAGTCTCCATGCGAGTTGCAAGGGGTCTGTCGCGATTCCTCTGCAGTCGGTGCCGGGCCCTAAGTCCTCATGTTGAGTTTATGACGGAACCTGAGGATTCCTCTCCAGTGCTGACATGGATCTAGGGGTACTTCTGGAGGCTCCACAGTGGAGAGAGTCCTCGTCTCGAGTGGGAACATGCAAGTCCGATTTTCTATCGAAGTGGAGCAGCCGTGGCAGGCTTCCCCTCGCCTTGATACAGGAATCAGTGGCATTCTTTGGAGACTTTCCCACGAGGCTTTCCAACAGGGATGTCACACGTGCCACTGTGGTGTGAGTCGATCCTCGGCGTGCATATCGAGTAAGTGCAGGGAAATCAGGTTCTTCTGGAGAAGACTGAGACATTTTGTGCTCATTGGAAATGGTGGCTCCACACCTGGACTGCCTCTAGATTTTCCCGTGGAGAGCGCCTCCTCCGAGATGCGACAGGAAAGACGGGAAACCTTTCCCGACGAAGCAGGGAAAGGAACCCATCTGGAGCTATGAAGACGAAACGGGGCTCCTCTTGATGTGGGCGGGACCCTCGGTGTTCCTCTCTGAAGCGGGTATGTTGGGGAACTTCTTGAGTTGCAGCAAGGGGGTGAAGGACCCTTTCCAAATTCAAGAGGGAATATGTGATTTCCCTTGAGACGTCTCAGCGGAAAAGGGCCTCTTCTCGTCTGGAGGGGAGAAACTCCTGGATTTTCTCGAGTTGCGGCGGGACCTTCTCGAGTTACGAGGGGGACCTCTGGGACCCTCCCTTCTGGCCTCAGAAAGGCCAGTCTCCATGCGAGTTGCAAGGGGCCTGTCGCGATTCCTCTGCAGTCGGTGCTGGGCCCTAAGTCCTCGTGTGGAGTATATGACGGAACCTGAGGATTCCTCTCCAGTGCTGACATGGATCTTGGGGTAATTCTGTAGGCTCTACAAGGGAGTCAGTCCTCCTCTCGGGTGGGGACATGCAAGTCCGCATTTCTCCCTAGGTGCAGCAGCCGAGGCAGGCTTCCCGTCACCTTGATACACGGATCTGTGGCATTCAATGGAGGCTTTCCCACGAGACTCTCCGACAGGGCTGTCACACCTGCCACTGTGGTGTGAGTCGAATCTCGGCGTGCATGTGGAGGAGTGCAGGGAAATCAGGTTCTTCCGGAGTGGACTGAGACATTTTGCACACATTGGGAGTGGTGGCACGCCCCCTGGAGTTCCTCTCGACTTTCCTATGGAGAGTGCCGTCTCAGAGATGGGAAAGGAAACCCTGGAAACCTTTGCCGACGAAGCAGGGAAATGAACCCTCATCTCGAGCTATGAGGAGGAAACGGGACTCCTCTTGATGTGGGCGGGGCCCTGGGTGTTCCTCATGAGTGGAGGCAGGTATGTCGGGGAACCTCTTGAGTTGCAGCAAGGGTGTGAAGGACCCTTTCGAAGTTCAAGAGGGAAGGGGTGATTTGCCTCAAGACGCCTCAGAGGAAAAGGGCCTCATCTCGTCTGAAGGGGAAAACATCCTGGATTTTCTCGAGTTGCGGCGGGACCTTCTCGAGTTACAACGGGGTCTTTGTGGACCCTCCATTGTGGCCTCAGATAGGCCAGTCTCCATGCGAGTTGCTCGGGGCCTGTCATGATTGCTCTGCAGGAGGTGCCGGGCCCTAAGACCTCGTGTGGAGTCTATGACGGAACCTGAGGATTCCTCTCCAGTGCTGACATGGACCTTGGGGTATTTCTGGAGGCTCCACAGGGGAGTCAGTCCTCGTCTCCAGGGGGACATGCATGTCCGCTTTCCTCACGAGCTGGAGCAGCAGTGGCAGGCTTCCAGTCGCCTTGATACAGGGATCTGTGGCATTCCATGGAGGATTTCCCACGAGGTTTTCCCACAGAGTTGTAACACATGCCATTGTGGTGTGAATCGATCCTCGGATTGCAAGTCGAGGCAGTATAGGGAAATCAGGTTCTTCTGGAGTGGACTGAGACATTTTGTGCACATTGGGAATGGTGGCACGACCCCTG
>NW_024074160.1:0-3368 GCF_014754425.2 Oryx dammah
ACGTCGCCTTGATACAGGGTCTGTGGCGTTCTTTGGGGGCTTTCCAACGAGACTTTCCCACAGGGCTGTCATACGTGCCATGGTGGTGTGAGTCGATCCTCGCCATGCAAGCTGTATAAGTGCAGGGAAATCAGGTTCTTCTGGAGTGGACTGAGACATTTTGTGCACGTTGGGAATGGTGGCACGACCCCTGGAGTTCCTCTCGACTTACTTGTGCAGAAAGCCTCCGAGATGCGACAGGGAAGCCGGGAATCCTTTCCAGACGAAGCAGGGAAAGGAACCCTCATCCGGAGCTATGAAGAGGAAACGGGGCTCCTCTTGATATGGGCGGGACCCTCGGTGTTCCTCTCTGAAGTGTGTATGTCGGGGAACTTCTTGAGTTGCAGAAAGGGTGTGAATGACCATTTTGAAATTCATGAAGGAAGGTGTGATTTGCCTCGAGACAACTCAGCAGAAAAGAGCCTCATCTCGCCTGGAGGGGAGAAACTCCTGGATTTTCTCGAATTACGATGGGGAACTCTTGGACCCTCCCTTGTGGCCTCAGGAAAGACCAGTCTCCATGCGAGTTTCGAGGGCCTTGTAGGGATTCCTCTGCAGTCGGTACCGGGCCCTAAGACCTCGTGTGGAGTCTATGACAGAACCTGAGAATTTCTCTCCAGGGCTGACATGGATCTTGGGGTACTTCTGGAGGCTCCACAGGGGAGAGAGTCCTCGTCTCAAGTGGGGACATGCAAGTCCGCGTTCCTCGAGGTGTAGCAGCCGTGACAGGCTTCCCGTCCCCTTGATTAAGGGACTGTGACATTCCATGGAGGCTTTCCCACGAGGTTTTCCCACAGGGCTGTCACACGTGCCACTGTGGTGTGAGTCGATCCTCAGCCTGCACGTCGAGGCAGTGCAGGGAAATGAGGTTCTTCTGGAGTGGACTGAGACATTTTGTGCACATTGGGAATGGTGGCAGGAACCCTGGAGTTCCTCTCGATTCTCCTGTGGAGAGCGACTCCTCTGAGATGCAACAGGAAGGCCGGGAATCCTTTCCAGACGAAGCAGGAAAAGGAACCCTAATCTCGAGCTATTAGGAGGAAACGGGGCTCCTAATGATGTGAGCGGGACCCTCTTTGTCCCTCTCGAGTGGAGGCAGGTATTTCGTGGAACTTCTTGAGTTGCAGCAAGGGTGTGAAGGACCGTTTTGAAGTTCAAGAGGGAAGGTGTGATTTGCCTCGAGGCGCCTAAGGGGAAATGGGCCTCATCTCGCCGGGAGTGGAGAACCTCCTGGATTTTCGCGAGTTGAGGGGGGACCTTCTCGAGTTAACACGGGGACCTCTGGGACCCTCCCTTTTGGCCTCAGGAAAGGCCAGTCTCCATGCGAGTTGCAAGGGGTCTGTCGCGATTCCTCTGCAGTCGGTGCCGGGCCCTAAGTCCTCATGTTGAGTTTATGACGGAACCTGAGGATTCCTCTCCAGTGCTGACATGGATCTAGGGGTACTTCTGGAGGCTCCACAGTGGAGAGAGTCCTCGTCTCGAGTGGGAACATGCAAGTCCGATTTTCTATCGAAGTGGAGCAGCCGTGGCAGGCTTCCCCTCGCCTTGATACAGGAATCAGTGGCATTCTTTGGAGACTTTCCCACGAGGCTTTCCAACAGGGATGTCACACGTGCCACTGTGGTGTGAGTCGATCCTCGGCGTGCATATCGAGTAAGTGCAGGGAAATCAGGTTCTTCTGGAGAAGACTGAGACATTTTGTGCTCATTGGAAATGGTGGCTCCACACCTGGACTGCCTCTAGATTTTCCCGTGGAGAGCGCCTCCTCCGAGATGCGACAGGAAAGACGGGAAACCTTTCCCGACGAAGCAGGGAAAGGAACCCATCTGGAGCTATGAAGACGAAACGGGGCTCCTCTTGATGTGGGCGGGACCCTCGGTGTTCCTCTCTGAAGCGGGTATGTTGGGGAACTTCTTGAGTTGCAGCAAGGGGGTGAAGGACCCTTTCCAAATTCAAGAGGGAATATGTGATTTCCCTTGAGACGTCTCAGCGGAAAAGGGCCTCTTCTCGTCTGGAGGGGAGAAACTCCTGGATTTTCTCGAGTTGCGGCGGGACCTTCTCGAGTTACGAGGGGGACCTCTGGGACCCTCCCTTCTGGCCTCAGAAAGGCCAGTCTCCATGCGAGTTGCAAGGGGCCTGTCGCGATTCCTCTGCAGTCGGTGCTGGGCCCTAAGTCCTCGTGTGGAGTATATGACGGAACCTGAGGATTCCTCTCCAGTGCTGACATGGATCTTGGGGTAATTCTGTAGGCTCTACAAGGGAGTCAGTCCTCCTCTCGGGTGGGGACATGCAAGTCCGCATTTCTCCCTAGGTGCAGCAGCCGAGGCAGGCTTCCCGTCACCTTGATACACGGATCTGTGGCATTCAATGGAGGCTTTCCCACGAGACTCTCCGACAGGGCTGTCACACCTGCCACTGTGGTGTGAGTCGAATCTCGGCGTGCATGTGGAGGAGTGCAGGGAAATCAGGTTCTTCCGGAGTGGACTGAGACATTTTGCACACATTGGGAGTGGTGGCACGCCCCCTGGAGTTCCTCTCGACTTTCCTATGGAGAGTGCCGTCTCAGAGATGGGAAAGGAAACCCTGGAAACCTTTGCCGACGAAGCAGGGAAATGAACCCTCATCTCGAGCTATGAGGAGGAAACGGGACTCCTCTTGATGTGGGCGGGGCCCTGGGTGTTCCTCATGAGTGGAGGCAGGTATGTCGGGGAACCTCTTGAGTTGCAGCAAGGGTGTGAAGGACCCTTTCGAAGTTCAAGAGGGAAGGGGTGATTTGCCTCAAGACGCCTCAGAGGAAAAGGGCCTCATCTCGTCTGAAGGGGAAAACATCCTGGATTTTCTCGAGTTGCGGCGGGACCTTCTCGAGTTACAACGGGGTCTTTGTGGACCCTCCATTGTGGCCTCAGATAGGCCAGTCTCCATGCGAGTTGCTCGGGGCCTGTCATGATTGCTCTGCAGGAGGTGCCGGGCCCTAAGACCTCGTGTGGAGTCTATGACGGAACCTGAGGATTCCTCTCCAGTGCTGACATGGACCTTGGGGTATTTCTGGAGGCTCCACAGGGGAGTCAGTCCTCGTCTCCAGGGGGACATGCATGTCCGCTTTCCTCACGAGCTGGAGCAGCAGTGGCAGGCTTCCAGTCGCCTTGATACAGGGATCTGTGGCATTCCATGGAGGATTTCCCACGAGGTTTTCCCACAGAGTTGTAACACATGCCATTGTGGTGTGAATCGATCCTCGGATTGCAAGTCGAGGCAGTATAGGGAAATCAGGTTCTTCTGGAGTGGACTGAGACATTTTGTGCACATTGGGAATGGTGGCACGACCCCTG
>NW_024074161.1:0-3366 GCF_014754425.2 Oryx dammah
TGAAAATCAATCAACATTATGCCGTTTTAAAACAATGAAACAAAAAAACACATCTGCCAGCAGAAAAAGCATTTCCCTGAATCGAGCACCTTTGCATAATAGGGGTTACAGAAGCACTTAATAACTAAGAACAGAAGAGAACTTTCTCAATCAAAGGCTACCTGTAAAAGACCCACACCTAACATCATAGTTAATAACGTAAAACTGAAAGCTTTCCCTCTCAGACGGGGAGCACCACAAGGAAGTCTATTACACACTCTGGCTCAACATTATACTGGCAGTTCTATAACCAGAGCAATCAGGTAACAAAAAGGAATTGTTGCTGTTGTTTCAAAAAAAAAAACAAAACAAAACAGCCTTCAGAATGGAAAGGAAAAAGTCAAAATATATTGGAGATGACATACTTTTGTATCTAGAAAATCTTGAAGAAAACCACAAGTATTAGAATTAATATAAAGCTGGCAGAATACAAGACAAATAGTTTAAAAGTCAATCACATTTCTATACAGTAGCAACAAATGTTCCGAAAACGAAGTTAAGTAAATACTTGAATCTACACTAGCATTAAAAAGAATACTTAGGAAGTCAGACAGAGAAAGACAATATATTCTTTTTAATGGCTGAGTAATACTCCATTGTGTATATGTACCACAGCTTTCTTATCCATTCATCTGTTGATGGACATTTAGGTTGTTTCCATGTCCTGGCTCTTATAAACAGTGCTGCCATGAACATGGGAGTACATATGTCTCTTTCAATTCTGGTTTCCTTGCTGTGTATGCCCAGCAGTGGGGTTGCTCGGTCATATGGCAGTTCTATTTGCAACTTTTTAAGGAATCTCCACACTGTTCTCCATAGCGGCTGTCCTAGTTTGCATTCCCACCAAGAGTGTAAGAGGGTTCCCTTTTCTCCGCACCCTCTCCAGCATTTACTGCTTGCAGACTTTATATGAATCAATTCTAATGAGATGGATGAAACTGGAGCCAATTATACACAGTGAAGTTAAGCCAGAAAGAAAAACACCAATACAGTATATGAACACATGTATATATGGAATTTAGAAAGACGGTCATGATAACCCTGTATGCGAGACAGCAGAAGAGACACAGATGTACAGAACGGACTTTTGGACTCTGAGGGAGAGGGAGAGGGAGAGGGTGGGATAGTTTGGGAGAATGGCACAGAAACATGTACACTATCATGCAAGAAACGAATCGCCATCCTATGTTCGATACAGGATACAGGATGCTTGGGGCTGGTGCACTCCGGTGATCCAGACAGAGGAGATGGGGTGGGAGGTGGCAGGGAGGATTCAGATTTGGGAACACATGTACACCCGTGGCGGATTCATGTCAATGTATGGCAAATCCAATACAGTATCGTAAAGTAAAATAAAGTAAAAATAAAATTTTAAAAAAAGAAAGACAAATATGGTATGGTATCACTTACATGGACTCTAAAATATGACGCAAATAAACTTATCTATGAAACAGAAACAGACTCACAGACATAGAGAGCAGACTATGTGATTACCAAGAGGGGAAAGGTGGGGCAGGCATAGATTGGGAGCTGGTGATTAGCAGATGCAAACTATAATATACAAAACAGACAAACAAGATCGTACTGTATAGCACAAGGAACTATATTCATCATTTGTGATAAACAAGAATGGAAAAGGATATGAAAAAAATTGTGCGTGCCTGTGTGTGTGTTTACATAGAAAGGAAAGGAAAGGTAAAGGCAACGAAAGGAAAGGACAACTGTTGGCAAGCACGTACAGCAACTGGATCCTGTGTGTTATGAATAGATTTTAAAATGGTGCAACTGCTACAGAAAACAGTTTAAAGGCTCCTGGAAAAATTAAAAAAAAAAAATAGAACTGACACATGATTCAGCAATTCCACTTCAGGATATAAATTCAAAAGAAGTTAACATGGGGCCTTGAGATATATACAGAGCCATGCTCACAGCAGCACTAACCACAACAACTAACAGATGGAAGCATCTAACTGTCCAGCAAATGTGATATATACAGACAATGATACATTATTTAGCCATATATAGAAAATTCTGTCACATGCTACAACATGCATGATCATTTCAGACATCAAGCCAAATGAAATAAGCCAGTCATAAAAAAAGACAAATACTGTAAGTTTCGACTTGTATGAAATATCTAACATACTCAGGCAATAGAAAGGAAACAAAAAAGAACGATGGAGTCCACGGTCTAGGTAAACAGGGAAGAAAAGAGGAGTTGTTTAATGGGACAGGTGATGCGTATAGAGTTTCAGTTTTGCAAGATGAAAAGGGGTAGAGAGCTGTTTCATAACATTGTGATAAGGAATTCCCTGCTAGTGCAGAGGTTAGGACTCCACGGTTTCCTATCAGGGGCCTGGGTATGATCCTCAACCAGGAAACTGTCATTCAAGCTGCACAGCACGGCTAAAACAATGATAACAACAACAAAACAACACCGTGACTATGTGTGTGTGTACGTGTTAGTCACTCCGTTGTGCCCAACTTTGCATCCCCACGGACTAAAGCTCAAAAGGTTCCCTTCTCCATGGGATTCTCCAGGCAAGAATACTGGAGTGGGTTGCCATTTCTTTCTCCAAAAGGCTGACGAAAGTGTGTGAAATACTTAGCATGCAAAAACGGTGAAAATGGTAAAACTTTAAGTTAGATGTTTTCTACAACAATTAAAAAAAAAAAAAGCATCTACCAACCAGCAAAAGAATTTGAATAGACATTTCCGACTCTTTGCAACCCCATGGACTATAGCCTATCAGGCTCCTCTGTCCATGGGATTTTTCCAGGCAAGAGTGCTGGAGTGGATTGCCATTTCCTTCTCAAGGGGATCTTCTCGACCCAGGAATCAAACCCAGGTCTCCCACAGTGCAGGAAGACGCTTTACCTTCTGAGCCCCCAGGGAAGCCCCTAGCAAAATGTAAATCAGTCTCACTGAGATACTACTTCACACCCAATCAAAAACAGGAATAATAACAAGCGCTGCAGAGCATGTGGAGAAAAGCAATCTTCAGATATTGTTGATGTAATTGCTGTAAAATGGTACAACCACTTTGAAAAAGTGGTCTGTCAGTACCTCAAAAATTAAATATAGAGGAGCAAAATGATCTAGCAATTTCCCTCTTTGGTATATATCCATAAAAAGTGAAAATGTTCACTCCATGCAAAATCAGTGTTCACAGCAACATTACTCACAATAGCCACAAAGAGTACACCATCCAAGTATTATCCATTAATTGACGAAGGGATAAACTGTGGTATATGCTCAAAATGGACTACATGGAAGCCATTTACCATATTCATACACCATATTCAGCCATAAAAATAAAACAAAAA
>NW_024074162.1:0-3366 GCF_014754425.2 Oryx dammah
TGAGCCAAGTTACTAATCTTAAGTTAATTCATTCACCTTTTTTACTGAACATGTAGTGCTCCTTCAGTCAGTCAGTTCAGTTCAGTCACTCAGTCATGTCTGACTCTTTGCAAGCCCATGGATTGCAGCACATCAAGTTTCCCTGTCCTTCATCATCTCCCGCAGCTTGCTCAAGCTCATATCCATTGAGTTGATGATATCACCCAATCATGTCATCTTCTGTCATCTTCTTCTCCTCTTGCCTTCAGTATTTTTCAGCATCAGGGTCTTTTCCAGTGAGTCAGTTCTTCCGATCATATGGCCAAAGGATTAGAGCTTCAACTTCAGCATCAGTCCTTCCAATGAATATTTAGGAATGATTTCCTTTAGGATTGACTGGTTTAATATCACTGAAGTCCAAGGGACTCTCAAAAGTCTTCTCCAACACCACAGTTCACAAGCATCAATTCTTCAGTGCTCAGTTTTCTTTATGGTCCAACTCTCACATCCATACATAACTACTGGAAAAACCATAGCTTTGTTTGACCTTTGTTGGCAAAGTAACGTCTCTGCTTTTTAATATGCTATCTAGGTTTGTCGTGAAGATCCTTTTGGTACAGTTCTTCTGTGTATTCTTGCCACCTCTTCTTAATATCTTCTGCTTCTGTTAGGTCCATACCATTTCTGTCCTTTATCGAGCCCATCTTTGCATGAAATGTTCCCTTGGTATCTCTAATTTTCTTAAAGAGATCTCTAGTCTTTCCCATTCTGTTCTTTTCCTCTATTTCTTTGCTTTGATTGCTGAAGAAGGCTTTCTTATCTCTTCTTGCTATTCTTTGGAACTCTGCATTCAGATGCTTATATCTTTCCTTTTCTCCTTGGCTTTTTGCTTCTCTTCTTTTCACAGCTTTTTGTAAGGCTTCCCCAGACATTTTGCTTTTTTGCGTTTCTTTTCCATGGGGATGGTCTTGATTCCTGTCTCCTGTACAATTCCACGAACCTCATTCCATAGTTCATCAGGCACTCTATCTATCAGATCTAGTCCCTTAAATCTATTTCTCACTTCCATTGTATAATCATAAGGGATTTGGTTTAGGTCATACCTGAATGGTCTAACGGTTTTCCCTGCTTTCTTCAATTTCAGTCTGAATTTGGTAATAAGGTGTTCATGATCTGAGCCACAGTCAGCTCCTGGTCTTGTTTTTGTTGACTGTATAGAGCTTCTCAATCTTTGGTGGTGTGATCACTCATCAAGAGCCAGACATCCTAGAATGTGAAGTCAAGTGGGCCTTAGAAAGCATCACTATGAACAAAGCTAGTGGAGGTGATGGAATTCCAGTTGAGTTCTTTCAAATCCTGAAAATGATGCTGTGAAAGTGCTGCACTCAACATGCCAGCAAATTTGGAAAACTCAGCAGTGGCCACAGGACTGGAAAAGATCAGTTTTCATTCCAATCCCAAAGAAAGGCAATGCCAAAGAATGCTCAAAATACCACACAATTGCACTCATCTCACATGCTAGTAAAGTAATACTCAAAATTCTCCAAGTCAGACTTCAGCAATACATGAACAGTGAACTTCCTGATGTTCAAGCTGGTTTTAGAAAAGGCAGAGGAACCAGAGATCCAATTGCCAACATCCGCTGGATCATGGAAAAAGCAAGAGAGTTCCAGAAAAACATATATTTCTGCTTTATTGACTATGCTAAAGCCTTTGACTGTGTGGATCAGAATAAACTGTGGAAAATTCTGAAAGAGATGGGAATACCAGACCACCTAACCTGCCTCTTGAGAATTCTGTATGCAGGTCAGGAAGCAACAGCTAGAACTGGACATGGAGCAACAGACTGGACAACAATATAGGAAAAGGAGTACGTCAAGGCTGTATATTGTCACCCTGCTTATTTAACTTATATGCAGAGTACATCATGAGAAACGCTGGACTGGAAGAAACACAAGCTGGAATCAAGATTCCCAGGAGAAATATCAGTAACCTCAGATATGTAGATGACACCACCCTTATGGCAGAAAGTGAAGAGAAACTGAAAAGCCTCTTGATGAAAGTGAAAGAGGAGAGTGAAAAAGTTGGCTTAAAGCTCAACATTCAGAAAATGAAGATCATGGCATCCTATCCCATCACTCCATGGGAAATAGATGGAGAAACAGTGGAAACAGTGTCAGACTTTATTTTTTGGGGCTCCAAAATCACTACAGATGGTGACTGTGGCCATGAAATTAAAAGACGCTTACTCCTTGGAAGAAAAGTTATGACCAACCTAGACAGTATATTCAAAAGCAGAGACATTACTTTGCCGACTAAGGTCCTTCTCGTCAAGGCTATGGTTTATCCAGTAGTCATGTATGGATGTGAGAGTTGGACTGTGAAGAAGGCTGAGCGCCAAAGAATTGATTCTTTTGCACTGTGGTGTTGGAGAAGACTCTTGAGAGTCCCTTGGACTACAAGGAGATCCAACCAGTCCATTCTGAAGGAGATCAGCCCTGGGATTTCTTTGGAAGGAATGATGCTAAAGCTGAAACTCCAGTACTTTGGCCACCTCATGCGAAGAGTTGACTCATTGGAAAAGACTTTGATGCTGGGAGTGATTGGGGGCAAGAGGAGAAGGGGACGACCCAGGATGAGATGGCTGGATGGCATCACTGACTCGATGGATGCGAGTCTGAGTGAACTCTGGGAGTTGGTGATGGACAGGAAGCCTGGCGTGCTATATATCATGGGGTCACAAAGAGTAGGACATGAGTGAGCGACTGAACTGAACTGATCTAGGTTTGTCATAGCTTTTCTTCCAAGGAGCAAGCATCTTTTAATTTCATGGCTGCAGTCACCATTTGCAGTGATTTTGGAGTCCAAGAAAATAAGTCTGTCACTGTTTTCATTGTTTCCCCATCTATTTGACATGCAGTGAGGGGACCAGATGCCATGATCTTCCTTTTCTGAACGTTGAGTTTTAAACCAACATTTTCACTCACCCTCTTTCACCTTCATCAAAAGGCTCTTAGGTTCCTCTTCACTTTCTGCCATAAGGGTGGTGTCATCTGCATATCTGAGGTTATTGATATGTCTCCCAGCAATCTTGACTCCAGCTTGTGCTTCATCCATCCTGGCATTTCGCATGATGTGCTCTGCATAGAAGTTAAATAATCAGGGTGACAATACTCCTGTCTCAGTTTTGAACCAGTCCATTGTTCCAGTCCATAGAACTCTTTAAATCCTTCTAGAAGGAACTTTGTCTACTCCAAAATCAAAAAAATATTCTCTGAGAGTATCTCACAGAAGTGTAATTACTTTTCTTTTGCATATAATTATACACTGCTTCCAGGATTGATAACTGTGTAGCATAAGGGTCAAGTGTCATGTTTTCATATGGGC
>NW_024074165.1:0-3365 GCF_014754425.2 Oryx dammah
AGGTTCAGGTCAGAGCCCAGGATGTGGGCTCAGGAGCATTTGCTGGGGGGCAACAGGGGCAGTACCCAAAATGCTTCAATGCCAGGCTCAACCTGTTGGCTCAGGCCTTTATTAGGGGTCATGAACTTGGGCTGCGCTTAGCCTCATTCCATGCAAGACCAGATATTTGGGCTCAGGGTTGTCTGTCAGTACTTGCAAGTGGGAAGAAGCTAGCCTGGTTCAGTGCAGAGACTGAGACATGGGTTCATAAGTATTTGTCATGGCTTGAAGAACGGCAGGACCCAGTCTGGTCCGGGTAAGCACTGAAATGAGTCTCAGGAGTATCGGACGGTGTAGAAGAAGGGCAGGACCCAGCCTGGTTTGGTGCAGCGACTGAGAGGAAGACTCAGGAGTGTTTGCAGGGTCTTGCATTCCGCCAACGGGCAGAGAAGGCAATGGCACCCCACTCTAGTATTCTTGCCTGGAAAATCCCATGGGTGGAGGATCCTGGTAGGCTACAGTCCATGGGGCCTCTAGGAGTCAGACATGGCTGAGTGACTTCACTTTCACTTTTCCCTTTCATGAGTTGGAGACGGAAATGGCAACCCACTCCAGTGTTCTTGCCTGGAGAATCCCAGGGACGGCGGAGCCTGGTGGGCTGCCGTCTATGGGGTCACACAGAGTCTGACACGACTGAAGTGACCTAGCAGCAGCAGCAGCAGTACAAGGCCTGGACCCAGCCAGGGTCACTGCAGGTCCTTAGATGTCTATTCAGGAGTATCTGTTGAGGCTTCAATTGGGCAGACCTTAGCCTGGTTCGGTACAGGGACCGAGATGTGGGTTCAGGGGTATTTTGTGGTCTTGAACAAGGTGGGGACTGAGCAAGGTCCACATAGGTATTGAAATGTGGGCTAGGGAGCCTTGCACAAAGGTAGGTCGAGCCTTGCTCAGTGGAGCAAGTGCAATGCTGGATTGGGAGTGTTTCCTATGGGGATTGACCAAAGGCAAGTCACACCCTAGTTCAGAGTTAAGAAGCGAGTT
The DNA here is from genome assembly GCF_014754425.2 of Oryx dammah. NCBI lineage: Eukaryota > Metazoa > Chordata > Mammalia > Artiodactyla > Bovidae > Oryx > Oryx dammah. The sequence goes on from NW_024074165.1 coordinate 1,021, forward strand.
GTGGGCTCAGGATTGTAGGTCGGTGGTATAAATATGGCCAGGACTAGCCAGAGGGTCAGAGAGAGGCTCAGCAGTGTTGGCCGGCACATTGAACAAGGGCAGGACCCATCCTAGATCGGTGCTTAGACAACACTGTGGGCACAGGAATGTTTGTTGGGGCTTGACTAAGGGCAGGGTCCAACCTACATGAGTTCTTGGAGTGAGATATGGGCTCAAGAGTGTTGGTCAGGGCATGGAACCAGTTCAGGACCCAGCAGAATTCAGTTCAGGGACCACGATGTGGGCCCAGGAGCGATTGTCTGGGGCTTGAAGAAGTCCAGAACACAGTCTGGATCAGTGGAGGGACCAAAATGTGGGCTCCGGAATATTTGACGAGGGCTTGTGCAAGTACAGGACCCAGCTTGGTTCAGTGCAGGGACCATATGTGGCCTCACGCGTGTGTCTCCAATCTGAACAAATGCAGGACAAGCCTAGGTCAGCAAAGGGACCATGATGTGGTCTCAGGAGTCGTTTTTAGGGGCTTGAACAGGCGGAGGATCCAGCTTGGTTGCGTTCAGGGACACAAATGTGCGCTAAGGAGTGTTGTAGGTGTCATGCACAAGGGCAGGACCCAGCCTCATTCACTGCAAGGACCTAGAGGTGAGCCCAGAAGTATTTTTCAGAAGCTTGAACAACAGATGTGCACTGGGGAGTGTATGCCGGAGGCTTTGTTCAGTGCAAGATTCAGCCTTGTTCACTGCAGGGACCTAGTGTCCTAGGGCTCAGGAGTGTTTGTTGGGGTCTTGCTCGAAGGCATGACCCAACCTTCTCGAGTGTAGTGAGTGGGATATGGGATCACCCATGTTTCTTGGGAGTTGAACACTGGCGGTACACACCATAGTTCCGAGGCATGGAGCTGCTTGTATCTCAGGATTGCATGCCAGAGGCTCGAATAAGGCCAGGAACTAGCATGAGAGTCAGATGCAGGCTCAGCTATGTCGATAGGGGCCTTGAATAAGTGCAGGACCCAGACTGGTTCATGGCAGGGACTTAGATACGGGCACAGAGGTGTTTCTCGGGGGCGTAAACAAAGTCACGACCCAGCATGGCTCAGAGCTAGAACCCAGATGTGAGCTCAGGAGTGTTTGTTGGGGGCTTGAACAAACGCAGGTCCCTGCCGGGTCAGTGCAGGGTCCAGGATGTGGGCTTAGGAGCATTTGCAGGGATGCAACAGGGGCAGCCTACAAAATGCTTCAGTGCCAGACTCAAGATGTTGGCTCAGGCCTGATATTAGTGGTCATGAACATGGGAAGCACTTAGCCTCGTTCCATGCAGAACCCACCATTTGGGCTCAGGGTTGTCTGTCAGTGATTGCATGCGGGAAGAATCTAGGTTGGTTCAGTGCAGAGACCGAGACTTGGGTTCAGAAGTATTTGTTGTGGACTTGTAGAATGGCAGGATGGAGCCTGGTCCGGGCAAGCACCCAAATGAGGCTCGGGCGTATTTGTTGGGGTTGAAGAAGGGCACGACCAAACCTGGTTAGGTGCAGCGACTGGGAGGGGGCTCGGCAGTGTCTACAAGGGTCTTGCACAAGGCCTGGACCCAGGCTGGGTCAGTGCAGGTCCTTAGATGTCAATTCAGCAGTGTCCGTTGAGGCCTCAAGATGGGCAGATGTTAGCCTCAATCAGTACAGGGACCTAGATGCGGGCTCATAGAAATTTCTTTTGATCTTGAACAAGGGCAGGACCAAGCATTATCCACATAGGGATTGAAATCTGGGCTCAGGAGTGTTTGCTGGGGTCTGACACAAAGGCACGTAGACCTTTTTGAGTGCAGCAAGTGCGATGCCAGATCGGGAATGTTTCTTGGAGGGACTGAACAAGGGCAGGACACAAGGACACATCCTAGTTCAGAGTCATGCAGTGAGTTGTGGGCTCTGGATTGTAGGTCAGTTGCTTCAATATGGCCAGGCATAGCCTGAGATTCAGAGAGAAGGCTCAGCAGTGTTGGCCGGCACCTTGAACAATTGCAGGACCTATCCTAGGTCAGTGCAGAGATGACATTGTGGGCTCAGGAGGGTTGGTCAGGGCTTGACTAAAGGCAGGGTCCAGCATGTGTGAGTCCTGGGAGTGAGATATGGGCTGAAGAGTGTTGGTCAGGGCATGGAACCAGTTCACGATACAGCAGAATTCAGTTCAGGGACTGTGATGTGGGCCCAGGAGCGATTGTGTGGGTCTTGAAGAAGGCCAGGACCCAGTCTGGATCAGTAGAGTGACTGAAATGTGGGTTGTGGAATATTTGTCGAGGGCTTGTGCAAGGACAGGGCCCAACCTGGTTCAGTGCAGGGACCATATGTGGGCTCATGT
>NW_024074166.1:0-3365 GCF_014754425.2 Oryx dammah
GATTCTGGTTTTGGGGTAGATGCTCAAGCTGGTCTAGGGAGCCCCTCAAGTCCTGAAGCCTTGCTTAACAGTTCTCTTCCACATGACCTTGTCATGGGTGGCATGGCCCGTGCTGGCTCCCAGCATCTCCCCCTTTTTTATTTTTTAAGACAGCCAGATGTAATTTAGTCATGAGCTTTTGAGTGTTTTGTCAAAGAGTTTTAACAATATAAGGAAGAATAATTATGAGAAGCAGAATTAGAGTAGACAGAATGTTTTTTCCTGAAATAAAGTTAGAAAGTGTATGGAAAAAGTCATTTGCTGCTCCTGCAGCAGTAAAATCTAATTGGGAGTGTTCCATGGTCTTTATCTGATTATGTAGTTTCCCTAAATCTAAACTAATGCTGGAACTGTTCCAAACACCTGAAATATGATTTTTAACCTTCTCCCAGCTATAATCTCTCTCGTTCACTTTTAGGGGTGTTACACAAATCCACCAGTAGTCGGCATGACAGGACAATACCAATTTCACTCTTAATGCCTGTAATTCAGTCCCAACATGCATCATCGCCTCCTCCACGGCATCCACCCCCACCTCTCGCTTCCCATCTATAACCTCCTGTGTTGCCAACGCCAAAGAAACATTCCCGGACCTAGTATCAACATACTGGGCAGTATGCACTTCTTGAGCCAACAACATCGCTGCCACAGCAACAGTGACAGTAATAATTGAAGTAACAGAAGTAATTGCTGTTATTAAAGCTGATATTCCTAAAATAAGCCCACAAACCATCGTGATCGCATTAAATCTTGTAACTGTTGCACATAGCAAGACCATAGTTATCATACCAATAAGTGGTTACAGTCACAGGCACCATAAGATAGGGCAGGTGTTGTAACACCACAGAGGAGCAAACATTATACTGAGGGGTCAAACAAGATGAGAGCATACATTGTTTACAAGATATTACATTAGGTCCACCTGAATAATTTATTTGTACATTAAGTTTTTTCTGAGATCTCTGCTATCGGTCGTCTTAGAATCTGTTGGACTTTTCAGGTGGGAGGTGGAGGCAGGGGCAGAGGAGTGTCTTTTTTCTTTTGTGGTCGAAGCAATGGGGGAACTGGATGTCTGGGGGACTGTGACATGGCGAATCAGTCTGTCTGGGATCCAAACAGGAGAAGTGGAATCCTGTAGAAACACACAAGCATATCCTCTCCCACAGGTTAGCAACATGTCTGGCCCTTTTTACTCTCTGGCGAGGAGGTCTTTTTACTTGACCAGGGGCTGAGTCGTAGCCCCTTCAGGAGTCTAGTGCCTTGTCATTGCAGTCTGTCTCTGTGTGTCTATGTTTAAATAATTAATTACTAACAAAGCATGCTATAAAACATGATGTGGAGAGGAATATTTAAATTTTCTCTGTTTTAATTTAGCTGTCTGACTGACCAGCGCTGGCTTGGTAGGAATAGGGTCAATCTTTTCCAGCAATGTAAGAGACATCTGCTCCAGTATCTAACAGCCCTGACATTTTATTTTCTTGAATTAAAAGATCTTTTAAAGGCCTTGGAGCTGTAATTTTCTGCACCCAAAACGCTAGATCACTAGATCTAAATGTTTTTGGGCCCCTATCTTGAGAAGTCAAGTTTTTTCTTGTCTGATAATAAGATGAAAGCAAAAGCTGTGTTATTCTTTGACCTTTATTAATTTGTACAGTTTTGGTAGATGGTGAGATCAAAACTTTAATTTCTCCAATATAATCAGAATCTACTACACCAGGCACCACCGAAATTCCTTGAAAACAAAGCGAGCTACACCCCAACACAAGTCTCACAATGCCCTCAGGTAGGGGGCCAGCCACTCCCATTGGAATCAGAGTAACCAGCACGTCAGGGGTTAATATTGTTGCCAAGTCACCTTTTCGCTCTGCTTCTCTCCTAGCCTGGGTGAGGCCCCCCTGAGGGGATTTTCCCTGAGGAGCATGCTCTGCATATTCTGTAAGGTCTGCTTTCAAAGTTCTTTTGTTCAAAAAACTTTTTTTTTTTTTCAGCCTTAGGCAACGCTTTAAGAGGCTTTGGGGACAAAGTGGGGAACTCCTGGACCCTGGGAGGCAGAAACGAGGCGGTAGAGATCTCGCCTTAAATCAGAAAGTGGTGGATAAGTTTTTAAAGTTTTGTGTAGAGGGGGAGGGGGCTCACCAGGGCACCTGGCCGAAGCATCCTGTAAGCCCTCTCCTTCCTCCGGAGGTAGAGCACAGTGTCCCTCCTTTTCTCTGTCAACGACAGAAAATATGATCTGCACAAAAGGTGGAGACCCACCATCCACCGCTATAGCCTCCCCCATAAGCTATCTAACAGCCTCATGACAGGGGTCCAGGACATTTCTAATCATATACCACAGAGCAAAAGCATCTACAGGAAACTTTTTTGGCCCAGGCAAAGTATAATAAGTTTTTAGCTGTTTTCCTACCTTTTCCCAAGTATCTAAATTAACAGTGTCCTCTTCTGGAAACCAAGGACATTGTTCTTATACAAATGTAAAAATGGATTAAACACTAGCCTTTTAACTTTGATTCCTCTTTTGTTTAACAGTTGCAAGATTACTTCTATAAAGAGTTGTCATTCTTTTGGCTCATTGTTACCTGTGTCACAGATTTCTGTAGAGAAAGAAAGATTTTTGTCTAGTAAAGAAGGTTTGTTTCAACCTTTGTAAAGGAGGTTTCTTTCAACCTTTCAAATGAGTTTCTTTCAACCCAACACTACCCACTTCTACTCACCCTACCTATCTTATGCAGGGGGGATCCTGGGCACCCTGAGTGGGGTCCTAGCCATTCCGAGTAACTGCACAATGAGGGAGGGTTACCTTTCGGGTTCCTGTTCATGGCGCCACTTGCCGGGGTCCAGCCTCTGCAGGATCCAGGGGAACCTGAAGGAGAAACGGCGTCGGCAAATGATTGAGAGAGAGATAAGGAAAGAATGTTGTAGATAAGAAAATAGAGGAGAGAAAAAGGCTGATATTCCTTGGTTTACACAGAAAGCTAATAAAGTCTTAGAAGCTCAGGCAGGAAAGTGAACGCAGAGAGCCTCTGTGTTCCAAGGGATCAGCCTGAAAAAGAGAGGGAGGGAGAGGGAGAGAGAAAAAAGAAAGAGAGAAAAAAAGAAAAACACAGGGTGACCAGGCTTCTTTGGTGAGCGAGGCCCATTATTTTATTTTCAAAAGGGACTTTTATACCTTAACTTGTATATAGAGGGAAATGAAAGATGCAAAGTCATACAGTCAGCCCAAACATTACATCTGTTTTGTCTTTATCAAAACCAGGATTTTTTCTGCATACCTTTCCCATAAATAATACTGTGTACATTATCTTTTGGCCTTGGAGGCCTGTGAA
>NW_024074167.1:0-2116 GCF_014754425.2 Oryx dammah
CAGTTCTTCTGTGTATTCTTGCCACCTCTTAATATCTTCTGCTTCTGTTAGGTCCATACCATTTCTGTCCTTTATCGAGCCCATCTTTGCATGAAATGTTCCCTTGGTATCTCTACTTTTCTTGAAGAGATCTCTAGTATTCCCCATTTTGTTGTTTTCCTCTATTTCTTTGCATTGATCGCTGAAGAAGGCTTTCTTATCTCTTCTTGCTATTCTTTGAAACTCTGCATTCAGATGCTTATATCTTTCCTTTTCTCCTTTGCTTTTCACTTCTCTTCTTTTCACAGCTATTTGTAAGGCCTCCCCAGACAGCCATTTTGCTTTTTTGCATTTCTTTTCCATAGGGATGGTCTTGATCCCTGTCTCCTGTACAATATCACAAACCTCATTCCATAGTAGAGTATAAACTGCATCCTTAGTTAGTAAAAGAATAAGTAAATCAACAATTAAAGTAAGGATATAGGGACGTTGAGTCAAATAATACAAGATTTTGTTAGAAATCTGTGTGCTGTGCTTAGTCGGTCAGCTGTGTCCAATTCTTTGCAACCTTTGCGATTCTTTACAGTTTCTTGGATTGTAACTTGTCATGCTCCTTGTTCATGGGGATTCTGCAGGCAAGAATACTGGAATGGGTTGCCATGCCCTCCTCCAGGGATCTTACCAACTCAGGGATAAAACCCAGGTCTCCTGAATTGCAGGTGGATTCTTTATCCTCTGAGCCACCAGGTATAAACATAAAATATTCATATATGGCCACATAGTAAGCAAATAAACATTAACAAATTCCAAAAGTTATCATTCCGGATAAACTCACTGACCAGAGCATAAAAAATTTGAAAATCAATAAAGTAAATTTTTAACCTGTTATTGATAATAGATTTTTTTTGGACTATAAGTATTAGATGTAAGAAGGAAAATGTAAAAAAGAGGACCAAAACCTTGGTGGTGTTGGTAGTGGTGGTTTTTGTCACTAAGTTGTATCTGACTTCAAAGCCTTGGACATGAGACTAAATTAGCACTAAGTATTAGCTGAATTTATTTGCAAAAAAATAGTTCAATTTTGAATTAAGTCATTTAAAGAAAATAAAGAATAATCCAAAGAAATAAAAAAAATGATGGAGGGGAATATGCTAAAGATAAGAACAATACATAATTATAAGGCAGGTACATGATAGAGTTAATAAATAAAATGAAGGCTAGTTCTTTTACAACTCAGGAAAGTAGATAACATTTGATAAATAGAATCAAGAAAATTATAGAGAATCAGCTAATAAACCACAAAGATACATATTAAAGTCATTACCTAATTTTAGATATAGAGATTTACAAATTTATAGGTGACTCTCAGGACCAAGTATTTCAAAATGAATGTGAATAAGAGGGAGATATTTCAGGGGAAAAATTACACAGTAATTGAAGAACATTAGAAATAGCCATTAGATACAGAAAAATCTAAATTATATGTTAAATGTTCATATCTGTCCCTTGGACCCTGGCAAAGGACTAGTACAAAACTTTTTTTGGACCTGGGTAAAATTGCGCTTAGTGTACCCAGTGCACCTTCAAATCCTGAAAGATGATGCTGTGAAAGTGCTGCACTCAATATGCCAGCAAATTTGGAAAACTCAGCAGTGGCCACAGGACTGGAAAAGGTCAGTTTTCATTCCAATGCCAAAGAATGCTCAAACTACCACACAATTCTACTCATCTCACATGCTAGTAAAGTAATGCTCAAAATCTCCAAGCCACGCTTCAGCAATACGTGAACTGTGAACTTCCTGATATTCAAGCTGGTTTTAAAAAAGGCAGAGGAACCAGAGATCAAATTGCCAACATCTGCTGGATCATCAAAAAAGCAAGAGAGTTCCAGAAAAACATCTATTTCTGCTTTATTGACTATGCCAAAGACTTTGACTGTGTGGATCACAATAAACTGTGGAAAATTATGAAAGAGATGGGAATACCAGACCACCTAACCTGCCTCTTGAGAAATCTGTATGCAGGTCAGGAAGCAACAGTTAGAACTGGACATGGAACAACAGACTGGTTCCAAATAGGAAAAGGGGTATGTCAAGGCTGCATATTGTCACCCTGCTTATTTAACTTCTATGCAGAG
>NW_024074167.1:2216-3364 GCF_014754425.2 Oryx dammah
TGGCATCTGGTCCCATCACTCCATGGGAAATAGATGGGGAAACAGTGGAAACAGTGTCAGGCTTTATTTTCTTGAGCTCCAAAATCACTGCAGATGGTGATTGCAGCCATGAAATTAAAAGGCGCTTACTCCTTGGAAGAAAAGTTATGACTAACCTAGATAGCATATTCAAAAGCAGAGACATTACTTTGCTGACTAAGGTCCGTCTAGTCAAGGCTATGGTTTTTCCAGTAGTCATGTTTGGATGTGAGAGTTGGACTGTGAAGATGGCTGAGCGCCAAAGAATTGATGCTTTTGAACTGTGATGTTGGAGAAGCCTCTTGAGAGTCCCTTGGACTGCAAGGAGATCCAACCAGTGCATTTTGAAGGAGATCAGCCGTGGGATTTCTTTGGAAGGAATGATGCTAAAGCTGAAACTCCAGTACTTTGGCCACCTCATGCGAAGAGCTGACTCATTGGAAAAGACTCTGATGCTGGAAGCGATTGGGGGCAGGAGAAGAAGGGGACGACAGAGGATGAGATGGCTGGATGGCATCACTGATTCGATGGACGTGAGTCTTAGTGAACTCCGGGAGTTGGTGATGGATAGGAAGGCCTGGTGTGCTGCAATTCATGGGGTCTCAAAGACTCAGACACGACTGAGCGACTGAACTGAACTGATGGCATTTAATGGGCTTCCCTGGTGGCTCAGACGGTTAAAGAATCTGTGCACAATTCAGGAGACCTGGGTTTGATCCCTGGTTTGGGAAGATCCTCTGCAGAAGAAAATGGCAACCCACTCCAGTATTCTAGCCTGGAGAATTCCATGGATAGAGGAGCCTGGTGGGCTACAGTCCAGAGGGTTGCAAAGAATCAGACAGGACTGAGTGACTGACATTTTCAGTTTTACTAATGAGATTTAATTGGGCCTTCCCTGGTAGCTCAGCAGTAAAGAATCTGTCTGTAGTGCAAGAGATGTGTGTTGGATCCCTGGGTCAGGAAGACTCTCCAGTAGAAGGAAATGGCAAGACACTCCAGTATTCTCCCATGGACAGAGGAGCCTGGTGGGCTATAGTTAACGAGGTTGCAGAATTGAATACAACTTGGTGCCTAAACCACCCCCACCACCATGGCAAATAAGAAACATAAGCATCTTAGAAAGAAAGCAT
>NW_024074168.1:0-3364 GCF_014754425.2 Oryx dammah
ATGGGCCTCCCTTCCCCAGTAGCTGTGCCCTTTCAATATAATGTGATGGTTATAGATCTATAGGATTATTTCTTTACTACCCTGCTGGCTGTTCAGAATTGTAAGAGGTTTGCTTTCAGTCTCCCTTCAGCTAATTTTAAACAGCCCTTAGTAGGTTTCTCAAAAGGCAAGTCAGGTGGTCTGGTATTCCCATCTCTTTCAGAATTTTCTGCAGTTTATTGTGATCCACACAGTCAAAGGCTTTGGCATAGTCAATAAAGCAGAAATAGATGTTTTTCTAGAACTCACTTGCTTTCCTGATGATCCAGTGGATGTTGGCAATTTGATCTCTGGTTCCTCTGCCTTTTCTAAAACCAGCTTGAACATCTGGAAGTTCACGGTTCACGTATTGCTGAAGGCTGCCTTGGAGAATTTTGAGCATTACTTTACCAGCGTGTGAGATGAGTGCAATTGTGTGGTAGTTTGAGCATTCCTTGGCATTGCCTTTCTTTGGTATTGGAATGAAAACTGACCTTTTCCAGTCCTGTGGCCACTACTGAGTTTTCCAAATTTGCTGGCATATTGAGTGCAGCACTTTCACAGTGGTTGCAGTCACCATCTGCAGTGATTTTGGAGCCCCCCATAAATAAAGTCTGACACTGTTTCCACTGTTTCCCCATCTATCTGCCATGAAGTAATGGGACCAGATGCCATGATCTTCGTTTTCTGAATGTTGAGCTTTAAGCCAACTTTTTCACTCTCCTCTTTCACTTTCATCAAGAGGCTTTTTAGTTCCTCTTCACTTTCTGCCATAAGGGTGGTGTTATCTGCATATCTGAGGTTATTGATATTTCTCCTGGCAATCTCGATTCCAGCTTGTGCTTCTTCCAGACCAGCGTTTCTCATGATGTACTCTGCATATAAGTTAAATAAGCAGGGTGACAATATACAGCCTTGACGTACTCCTTTTCCTATTTGGAACCAGTCTGTTGTTTCATGTCCAGTTCTAGCTGTTGCTTCCTGATCTGCATATAGGTTTCTCAACACTGCAGATGGTGACTGCAACCATGAAATTAAAAGACGCTTACTCCTTGGAAGAAAAGTTATGACCAACCTAGATAGCATATTCAAAAGCAGAGACATTACTTTGCTGACTAAGGTCCATCTAGTCAAGGCTATGGTTTTTCCAGTAGTCATGTATGGATGCAAGAGTTGGGCTGTGAAGAAAGCTGAGCACTGAAGAATTGATGCTTTTGAACTGTGGTGTTGGAGAAGACTCTTGAGAGTCCCTTGGACTGCAAGGAGATCCAACCAGTCCATTCTGAAGGAGATCAGCCCTGGGATTTCTTTGGAGGGGCTGATGTTGAAGCTGAAACTCCAATACTTTGGCCACCTCATGTGAAGAATTGACTCATTGGAAAAGACTCTGATGCTGGGAGGGATTGGGGGCAGGAGGAGAAGGGGATGACAGAGGATGAAATGGCTGGATGGCATCACGGACTCGATGGACGTGAGTCTGAGTGAACTCCGGGAGATCGTGATGGACAAGGAGGCCTGGCATGCTGCGGTTCATGGGGTCGCAAAGAGTCAGACACGACTGAGCGACTGAACTGAACTGAACTGAACTGAATTGACAGCAGGAAGTGTGGATCTTTAAAAAGCGACAAAAACAGCCTCCTGCTGTCAGTGAGAAGAAAGCCACCTGGCCAGCCACCCCCTTCAGGGGCAAGCCTGGGTCCCGCAGGAGCGGAAGCTGGGGGGTACCCCCTTTGCAGGCTCTGTGATTTCAGAATTCCAAAACTGGTTTCCATGAGTTCATGGTTCTCAAGAGAAGTTTTGAGAAACAAAATATCCCTTAGAAACAGCTCTTTAGTTGTTCCGTGGTGCTCTCAGTGGACGTTCCTCTTCAAGAGTGCTGGAAATTTCCCCAAAGGCCTTCTGCGCCGGTGCCATTTTGTGAAGGACTAACTAAAGCAAAGGTTTTTGTGAAGGACAGATTAGAGAAAGAGGTGAGTGGACCGGCTGTGTTTGAAGGGAAGTTGCTGCCCTCCAGTGGCCACTGTGAGATTGGCGGGGCCTGTGCCCAGGGGACCTTGGCGAGCTCCTCCACCCCTCCCATCTTTCCTGTTGGTAACCTGGGGCCCAAAGACCTCTAAGGATTATTCTGTAAGTTACAGGCATATCAGGGATGAACATTACAGTGCAAGTCCCTGGACTTCATCCTTTTCACACAATGAAAGACGTGGAGTTGCCCTCACTGGGCTGTGGTCCCTCTTATTTCCATGTCCTGCTTATAGAATTTCAAAGCATCACCACCCTTGGATGATAGATACCCAGCCCTTCCCAACTACCCTCTTGTCACCTGGGGGGCTGCCTCCCCCATCCCTGCTGAATGGACAGGCTGGCAACTCAGATGTCCCCTCTCAGGCCTGAGCTGGCAACTTGAACCCAGTTGACATGAGGCCCGGCTGACATCCAACCGAGGCCGTGCAGAGGGGCCCAGGACAGCACCTGGCAACCTTGAACCTCATATGGGGAGCAGATGCCATGCTCTCCCAGGGACAGCTGCTGTCCAGAGAGAAGCTGCTGGAGAGAAGCACAGAAGGACCTCTGGTCTCAGAGAGGTGGTCCAGTGTGGCTGAGAGTGGCAGGTGGTGAATGCTGGACTGGGCTGTACTTCCTGCCATTGGAAGTCCCCTGGCCACAGGCGTCGACTGAGCAAGTTATGATTGCATTTTTGCTCTCCACAAACACAGTCTCCAACTAAGACATAATACGTCTCTTATTTTGTTGGAGCCTCAGAAGCAAACAGCTGGAGGACTTGATTTGATTATCTCCAGTTAAGATAATCAATTAACAGGGACCAGATAGTGTGCTCTGACACACAGCATCTTAGTGGGGAAGCAGGAACTCAATGGATGTGAGAGCTGGATCACAAAGAAGGCTGAGCGCCAAAGAATTGATGCTTTCAAATTGTGGTGCTGGAGAAGACTCTTGAGAGTCCCTTGGACTGCAAGGAGATCCAACCAGTCCATTCTGAAGGAGATCAGCCTTGGGATTTCTTTGGAAGGAATGATGCTAAAGCTGAAGCTCCAGTACTTGGGACACCTCATGCGAAGAGTTGACTCATTCGAAAAGACTCTGATGCTGGGAGGGATTGGGGGCAGGAGGAGAAGGGGACGACCCAGGATGAGATGGCTGGATGGCATCATGGACTCGATGGACATGAGTCTGAGTGAACTCCGGGAGTTGGTGATGGACAAGGAGGCCTGGTATGCTGCAATTCATGGGGTTGCAAAGAGTCGGACATGACTGAGCGACTGAACTGGACTGAACTGAATAGAGAATTTGTGAGCAATCACTGTGATATATATAGTGGTGGTAC
>NW_024074169.1:0-3364 GCF_014754425.2 Oryx dammah
GATTCTGGTTTTGGGGTAGATGCTCAAGCTGGTCTAGGGAGCCCCTCAAGTCCTAAAGCCTTGCTTAACAGTTCTCTTCCACATGACCTTGTCATGGGTGGGATGGCCCGTGCTGGCTCCCAGCATCTCCCCCTTTTTTATTTTTTAAGACAGCCAGATGTAATTTAGTCGTGAGCTTTTGAGTGCTTTGTCAAAGAGTTTTAACAATATAAGGAAGAATAATTATGAGAAGCAGAATTAGAGTAGACAGAATGTTTTTTCCTGAAATAAAGTTAGAAAGTGTATGGAAAAAGTCATTTGCTGCTCCTGCAGCAGTAAAATCTAATTGGGAGTGTTCCATGGTCTTTATCTGATTATGTAGTTTCCCTAAATCTAAACTAATGCTGGAACTGTTCCAAACACCTGAAATATGATTTTTAACCTTCTCCCAGCTATAATCTCTCTCGTTCACTTTTAGGGGTGTTACACAAATCCACCAGTAGTCGGCATGACAGGACAATACCAATTTCACTCTTAATGCCTGTAATTCAGTCCCAACATGCATCATCGCCTCCTCCACGGCATCCACCCCCACCTCTCGCTTCCCATCTATAACCTCCTGTGTTGCCAACGCCAAAGAAACATTCCCGGACCTAGTATCAACATACTGGGCAGTATGCACTTCTTGAGCCAACAACATCGCTGCCACAGCAACAGTAACAGTAATAATTGAAGTAACAGAAGTAATTGCTGTTATTAAAGCTGATATTCCTAAAATAAGCCCACAAACCATCGTGATAGCATTAAATCTTGTAACTGTTGCACATAGCAAGACCATAGTTATCATACCAATAAGTGGTTACAGTCACAGGCACCATAAGATAGGGCAGGTGTTGTAACACCACAGAGGAGCAAACATTATACTGAGGGGTCAGACAAGATGAGAGCATACATTGTTTACAAGATACTACATTAGGTCCACCTGAATAATTTATTTGTACATTAAGTTTTTTCTGAGATCTCTGCTATCAGTCGTCTTAGAATCTGTTGGACTTTTCAGGTGGGAGGTGGAGGCAGGGGCAGAGGAGTGTCTTTTTTCTTTTGTGGTCGAAGCAATGGGGGAACTGGATGTCTGGGGGACTGTGACATGGCGAATCAGTCTGTCTGGGATCCAAACAGGAGAAGTGGAATCCTGTAGAAACACACAAGCATATCCTCTCCCACAGGTTAGCAACATGTCTGGCCCTTTTTACTCTCTGGCGAGGAGGTCTTTTTACTTGACCAGGGGCTGAGTCGTAGCCCCTTCAGGAGTCTAGTGCCTTGTCATTGCAGTCTGTCTCTGTGTGTCTATGTTTAAATAATTAATTACTAACAAAGCATGCTATAAAACATGATGTGGAGAGGAATATTTAAATTTTCTCTGTTTTAATTTAGCTGTCTGACTGACCAGCGCTGGCTTGGTAGGAATAGGGTCAATCTTTTCCAGCAATGTAAGAGACATCTGCTCCAGTATCTAACAGCCCTGACATTTTATTTTCTTGAATTAAAAGATCTTTTAAAGGCCTTGGAGCTGTAATTTTCTGCACCCAAAACGCTAGATCACTAGATCTAAATGTTTTTGGGCCCCTATCTTGAGAAGTCAAGTTTTTTCTTGTCTGATAATAAGATGAAAGCAAAAGCTGTGTTATTCTTTGACCTTTATTAATTTGTACAGTTTTGGTAGATGGTGAGATCAAAACTTTAATTTCTCCAATATAATCAGAATCTACTACACCAGGCACCACCGAAATTCCTTGAAAACAAAGCGAGCTACACCCCAACACAAGTCTCACAATGCCCTCAGGTAGGGGGCCAGCCACTCCCATTGGAATCAGAGTAACCAGCACGTCAGGGGTTAATATTGTTGCCAAGTCACCTTTTCGCTCTGCTTCTCTCCTAGCCTGGGTGAGGCCCCCCTGAGGGGATTTTCCCTGAGGAGCATGCTCTGCATATTCTGTAAGGTCTGCTTTCAAAGTTCTTTTGTTCAAAAAACTTTTTTTTTTTTCAGCCTTAGGCAACGCTTTAAGAGGCTTTGGGGACAAAGTGGGGAACTCCTGGACCCTGGGAGGCAGAAACGAGGCGGTAGAGATCTCGCCTTAAATCAGAAAGTGGTGGATAAGTTTTTAAAGTTTTGTGTAGAGGGGGAGGGGGCTCACCAGGGCACCTGGCCGAAGCATCCTGTAAGCCCTCTCCTTCCTCCGGAGGTAGAGCACAGTGTCCCTCCTTTTCTCTGTCAACGACAGAAAATATGATCTGCACAAAAGGTGGAGACCCACCATCCACCGCTATAGCCTCCCCCATAAGCTATCTAACAGCCTCATGACAGGGGTCCAGGACATTTCTAATCATATACCACAGAGCAAAAGCATCTACAGGAAACTTTTTTGGCCCAGGCAAAGTATAATAAGTTTTTAGCTGTTTTCCTACCTTTTCCCAGGTATCTAAATTAACAGTGTCCTCTTCTGGAAACCAAGGACATTGTTCTTATACAAATGTAAAAATGGATTAAACACTAGCCTTTTAACTTTGATTCCTCTTTTGTTTAACAGTTGCAAGATTACTTCTATAAAGAGTTGTCATTCTTTTGGCTCATTGTTACCTGTGTCACAGATTTCTGTAGAGAAAGAAAGATTTTTGTCTAGTAAAGAAGGTTTGTTTCAACCTTTGTAAAGGAGGTTTCTTTCAACCTTTCAAATGAGTTTCTTTCAACCCAACACTACCCACTTCTACTCACCCTACCTATCTTATGCAGGGGGGATCCTGGGCACCCTGAGTGGGGTCCTAGCCATTCCGAGTAACTGCACAATGAGGGAGGGTTACCTTTCGGGTTCCTGTTCATGGCGCCACTTGCCGGGGTCCAGCCTCTGCAGGATCCAGGGGAACCTGAAGGAGAAACGGCGTCGGCAAATGATTGAGAGAGAGATAAGGAAAGAATGTTGTAGATAAGAAAATAGAGGAGAGAAAAAGGCTGATATTCCTTGGTTTACACAGAAAGCTAATAAAGTCTTAGAAGCTCAGGCAGGAAAGTGAACGCAGAGAGCCTCTGTGTTCCAAGGGATCAGCCTGAAAAAGAGAGGGAGGGAGAGGGAGAGAGAAAAAAGAAAGAGAGAAAAAAAGAAAAACACAGGGTGACCAGGCTTCTTTGGTGAGCGAGGCCCATTATTTTATTTTCAAAAGGGACTTTTATACCTTAACTTGTATATAGAGGGAAATGAAAGATGCAAAGTCATACAGTCAGCCCAAACATTACATCTGTTTTGTCTTTATCAAAACCAGGATTTTTTCTGCATACCTTTCCCATAAATAATACTGTGTACATTATCTTTTGGCCTTGGAGGCCTGTGAA
>NW_024074170.1:0-3363 GCF_014754425.2 Oryx dammah
CGTCAAGGCTGTCTATTGTCACCCTGCTTATTTAACTTCTATGCAGACTACATCATGAGAAACGCTGGACTGGAAGAAACACAAGCTGGAATCAAGATTACCGGGAAAAATATCAATAACCTCAGATATGCAGATGATACCACCCTTATGGCAGAAAGTGAAGAGGAACTAAAAAGCCTCTTGATGAAAGTGAAAGAGGAGAGTGAAAAAGTTGGTTTAAAGCTCAACATTCAGAAAACCAAGATCATGGCATCTGGTCCCATCACTTCATGGGAAATAGATGGGGAAACAGTGGAAACAGTGTCAGACTTTATTTTTTTGGGCTCCAAAATCACTGCAGATGGTGACTGCAGCCATGAAATTAAAAGACACTTCCTCCTTGGAAGAAAAGTTATGACCAACCTAGATAATGTATTCAAAAGCAGAGACATTACTTTGCTGACTAACATCCATCTAGTCAAGGCTATGGTTTTTCCAGTGGTCATGTATGGATGTGAGAGTTAGTCTGTGAAGAAGGCTGAGCGTCGAAGAATTGATGCGTTTGAACTGCGGTGTTGCAGAAGACTCTTGAGAGTCCCTTGGACTGCAAGGAGATCCAACCAGTCCATTCTGAAGATCAACCCTGGGATTTCTTTGGAAGGAATGATCCTAAAGCTGAAACTCCAGTACTTTGGCCACCTCATGCGAAGAGCTGACTCACTGGAAAATACTCTGATGCTGGGAGGGATTGGGGGCAGGAGGACAAGGGGACGACCCAGGATGAGATGGCTGGATGGCATCACAGACTCTATGGACGTGAGTCTGAGTGAACTCCGGGAGTTGGTGATGGACAGGGAGGCCTGGCATGCTGGGATTCATGGGGTTGCAAAGAGTCGGACACGACTGAGCGACTGAACTGAACTGAACTGAATTATCTGAGTGTGCCCAATGTAATTATGAGGGTCTGATAAGAAGAGGCATGAGGGTCAAAAACAAAAAAGGTAGTGTGAGTACAGATGCAGTCAGTGAAGGAGACGTGATGACACCTTTGAAAATGGAGGAGGGAGCCAGGCGCCAAGGAACGCAAGAGAACCTGCAGAAGGAGCCAGCCCTGCTGACCTCCTGGTCTGGGAGACTGATTCTGAACTCTAACCTTCAGAACAGTTAGAGAATAAATGTGTGTCATTTTAAGCCCCTAAACATATACTACTTACAGCAGCAACAGGAAATTAATATATCTGTCTTGGAGACTAGGGCAGATGGGACGTGAATCTTGCAGCAGAATAACCGTAGGAGGAGGGGTCAGTATTGCCAGGCGCTCATCTGAGCTCTGGGGATACAACAGCGATCAGAGCAGAGAAACATTTCTGTTCTCCTGAAACATATAGTGTTTTCCTTTTTTTTTTTTTTTCTTTTATCTATGCTTGAGTTCTTATTGTATTCCAGGAAGTAATGCCCGCATCATGCTAACTGCCTTTCCCAATTCATCATACATCGACTAACTTTCCTATCTTCAGTCTTAGTTTTTATTTATTGTTTTCCTGGTGGCTCAGAGGTTAAAGCGTCTGCCTCCAATGCGGGAGACCTGGGTTCGATCCCTGGGTTGGAAAGATCCCCTGGAGAAGGAAACGGCGATCCACTCCAGTATTCTTGCCTGGAGAATCCCGTGGATGGAGACGCCTAGTAGGTTACAGTCCACGGGGTCGCAAAAAGTCGGGACACGACTGAGCAACTTCACCTTATCAGTATTTTACATTATAATTTGTACCCCCAAGTCCAAGGTGTTTTAATGTCATAAAAATATCTCCCCACATTTTTTCTATTAACATTATTTATAGTTTTATTATGATAGATTGGTTGTTATTCAGTTACCCATTCACTCCTTCACATCACTGTTATTAACCCATTCCTGCCATGTGTCCCTGTAAAGGAATAGACCACCACACCATTGACAGGACTAACCATTGGACAACCTTTGGCTGACTGAATGCACTTTCTCTTATCTGATCATAAACTTGCAGTAAGAAATAAAAAGTCTATTGTCAGAAACCAGTGAGACTTTAGGTTGGCTTGTCACGCAGCATACCCTGGATAAATTTATGTTTACATTTAAGCCTCTTACCTATGATGCCATTGGGCTTTCCCCATGGCTTATCAGTAAAGAATCCCCCTGCAATTCAGGAGCCATAGGAGATGAGGGTTCGATCCCTGGCTTGGGAAGACCGCTGGAGAAGGGCATGGCAATCCACTCCAGTATCCTTGCCTGGAGAATCCCATGGACAGAGGAGTTTGGCGGGCTACAGTCCGCAGGGTGGCAAACAGTTGCATAGAACTGAAGTGACTTAGCACACGCGCATCTGTGATGCCATCATTGTTATATGCAGTTATCCTTCATGTATAATTCTGCTAGGTCTCTTTATTCTGTTTTGTTGATCTATCTGTTCCTATACCAATTCTATACTGTTTCTTCAGTTCAGTCCAGTTCAGTTCAGTCGCTCAGTCATGTCCGACTCTTTGCGACCCCATGAATCGCAGCAGGCCAGGCCTCCCTGTCCATCACCATCTCCCGGAGTTCACTCAGACTCACGTCCATCAAGTCCGTGATGCCATCCAGCCATCTCCTCCTGGGTCATCCCCTTCTGCTCTTGCCCCCAATCCCTCCCAGCATCACAGTCTTTTCCAATGAATCAACTCTTCGCATGAGGTGGCCAAAGTACTGGAGTTTCAGCTTTAGCATCATTCCTTCCAAAGAAATCCCAGGGCTGATCTCCTTCGAATGGACTGGTTGGATCTCCTTGCAGTCCAAGGGACTCTCAAGAGTCTTCTCCAACACCACAGTTCAAAAGTATCAATTCTTTGGCACTCAGCCTTCTTCACAGACTAACTCTCACATCCATACATGACCACAGGAAAAACCATAGCCTTGACTAGATGGACGTTAGTTGGCAAAGTAATGTCTCTGCTTTTGAATATACTATCTAGATTGGTCATAACTTTTCTTCCAAGGAGTAAGCGTCTTTTAATTTCATGGCTGCAGTCAGCATCTGCAGTGATTTTGGAGCCCCCCAAAATAAAGTCTGACACTGTTTCTACTGTTTCCCCATCTATTTCCCATGAAGTGATGGGACCAGATGCCATGATCTTCGTTTTCTGAATGTTGAGCTTTAAACCAACTTTTTCACTCTCCTCTTTCACTTTCATCAAGAGGCTTTTTAGTTCCTCTTCACTTTCTGCCAAAAGGGTGGTATCATCTGCATATCTGAGGTTAGTGATATTTTTCCTGGTAATCTTGATTCCAGCTTGTGTTTCTTCCAGTCCAGCGTTTCTCATGAGGTACTCTGCATAGAAGTTAAATAAGCAGGGTGACAATAGACAGCCTTGACG
>NW_024074171.1:0-3363 GCF_014754425.2 Oryx dammah
AACTCCCTGATGTTCAAGCTGGTTTTAGAAAAGGCAGAGGAACCAGAGATCAAATTGCCAACATCCGCTGGATCATGGAAAAAGCAAGAGAGTTCCAGAAAAACATCTATTTCTGCTTTATTGACTATGCCAAAGCCTTTGACTGTGTGGATCACAATAAACTGTGGAAAATTCTGCAAGAGGTGGGAATACCAGACCACCTGACCTGCCTCTTGAGAAACCTATATGCAGGTCAGGAAGCAACAGTTCGAACTGGACATGGAACAACAGACTGGATCCAAATAGGAAAAAGAGTACGTCAAGGCTGTATATTGTCACCCTGCTTATTTAACTTCTATGCAGAGTACATCATGAGAAACGCTGGGCTGGAAGAAAATACTGTATCATGCCTTAAACCCATCTGAGTTTCAAGTAGACGTCACCATTCTTAAAGGGGAAAAAAAATAGTTCTACCTAGAATCTAAGATGACAGCTGTGCTTTCTTTTCTCCCTCTGCAATTTTTTCATAGTCCACCATTTAGCTACCTGTGTAGCCCTTTGCCAGTCCTGGCTTTATGATGAAGTCTTCAATCTACTTGCTGCCCTGTTGACGCCCCTATAGCTATGTGCACCAGGGATAGTAAATATCCCCAGAGCATCTAGCACCTTCTCTGAGTCCTTACCCTCTCAGGCTCTTCTTCCAGCCCAGAATTCTTCTAGTTCTCTTTCTTGTTCTTTGCTGATATCCAAAATTTTAGAGAACTTCTCCTACTTTCACATAAGCTTGCAAATTCATGTTAAGTGAAACTTTAAAATATTTTATCCAGCGCTATTCGGTATTTTGTGTGGGAGAGTTTCTTTTTTTTGTTTTCGTTTGTTTGTTTTTTTGGTCACACTTGGTTTGGGGATCCCAACCTGGGCCCTGGCAGTGAAACCACTGAATCCTAACCATTGGACTGCCAGGGAATTGCCCGTGCTGGGCGAGTTTCTGCTAGTGTATCTTTCTTACTTTAATCATCGCTTCCCCCGCCTCTCTTTTCCTGCCAATGTCCCAGTCTAAAAACATTTTATGATGTAAAAGGGCCATGCTCTGTTCTCTTTTTCCTTCTTTTCTCTAATTCGTTGCTCAGCTTTTATTCTATTTATTTCAGTTTTTATTCTAGTTGCTTGCAGATGAAGGGAGAGCACTTACAAATTGTTCTACAAAGTGTTGATGAGGATAAAGAAGTGGGACAGCCTTGGTAGCAAAAGAGCAGCAGAAAGAACTGCTGTCCAGCTTTATAGCTGAAATACGCAGCATGTAGGTGATCTCCTATAGTTATGACTGAATATGCATCTTCTTGAGCCCCAGCAGATCTGCTAGGTCAGAGCCTCAGGGCAGGGGTGGGGAGTGAAGCCTGAGAGTGGACATTTGAACAAATTGTCCACCTGGTCGAGCGGCACACCAATGTCTGGGAAGCCTTGATTTCTGGACCAGATGTTGGTCTGGTCCCTTGATTTCTCAGTCAGGTAGGCAGTAAGAAGGGATAAAGTGACCTTTTTCTAATTGGACACAGCATGGATGGATTATTAATTTGCACTTTCCGCCCAATTACAGTAATGTGGCAGGCAGGAAATATTCCTCCCAGACTCTGGGACATGTTTAACAGGAAATATCGGATGTTGGCAGCGTGTTTTTATCAAGAGTACCAGTTATTTTAGAGAGAATTTGAGAGAGAAGTTACCTAGAGGTTATGATGGATGTCTCTTAAAATGAAACAGCTCTGGTTCATCTCTGCATATTGAACATTCCCAAGGTCTCCTCACTCCCATTCAGCTTCAAGAAGAGATACTGTTCTTCTACTGCTACATAGCTGGAACTTGATGCTTCTTGTCTTACTCACTGCTTAAAATATGATCAAATATGATCAGTTGGGTCTTGAGTGTTGACCCAATTTGCCTATAAGGTGAAGTCCAACTTCTTCATTTAAGATTATCTAGCTCTTCAGGGTTCTTCACTCTACAATGTTTCTCTCTGACAATACCTTCCCATTCTTCAAAGTCTAGCATGACTCTCTCACCTCCTGGTCTCATTGTCTGCATCAATTAATCACGCTGGTCAGGACTCTAAACTTCTACTCATGCTGTTTACCCCTCTTCTTTGTTTATCCAAACCTAAACTAACCTTCAAACTGAAGCTCAGTTCAGTTCAGTTCAGTCGCTCAGCCGTGTCCAACTCTTTGTGACTCCCTGAATCACAGCACGCCAGGTCTCCCTGTCCATCACCATCTCCTGGAGATCACCCAGACCCACGTCCATCGAGTCCGTGATGCCATCCAGCCATCTCATCCTCGGATGTCCCCTTCCCCTCCTGCCCCCAATCCCTCCCAGCATCAGAGTCTTTTCCAATGAGTCAACTCTTCGCATGAGGTGGCCAAAGTACTGGAGCTTCAGCTTTAGCATCATTCCTTCCAAAGAAATCCCAGGGCTGATCTCCTTCAGAATGGACTGGTTGGATCTCCTTGCAGTCCAAGGGACTCTCAAGAGTCTTCTCCAACACCACAGTTCAAAAGCATCAATTCTTTGGTGCTCAGCCTTCTTCACAGTCCAACTCTCACATCCATACATGACCACAGGAAAAGCCATAGCCTTGACTAGATGGACCTTTGTTGGCAAAGTAATGTCTCTACTTTTGAATATACTATCTAGGTTGGTCATAACTTTTCTTCCAAGGAGTAAGCGTCTTTTAATTTCATGGCTGCAGTCACCATCTGCAGTGATTTTGGAGCCCCCCAAAATAAAGTCTGACACTGTTTCCACTGTTTCCCCATCTATTTCCCATGAAGTGATGGGACCGGATGCCATGATCTTCGTTTTCTGAATGTTGAGCTTTAAGCCAACTTTTTCACTCCTCTTTCACTTTCATCAAGAGGCTTTTTAGTCCCTCTTCACTTTCTGCCATAAGGGTGGTGTCATCTGCATATCTGAGGTTATTGATATTTCTCCCGGCAATCTTGATTCCAGCTTGTGCTTCTTTCAGTCCACCGTTTCTCATGATATACTCTGCATAGAAGTTAAATAAGCAGGGTGACAATAAACAGCCTTGACGTACTCCTTTTCCTATTTGGAACCAGTCTGTTGTTCCATGTCCAGTACTAACTGTTGCTTCCTGACCTGCATACAGATTTCTCAAGAGGCAAGTTAGATGGTCTGGTATTCCCATCTCTTGCAGAATTTTCCACAGTTTATTGTGATCCACACAGTCAAAGGCTTTGGCATAGTCAATAAAGCAGAAATAGATGTTTTTCTGGAACTCTCTTGCTTTTTCTATGATCCAGTGGATGTTGGCAATTTGATTTCTGGTTCCTCTGCCTTTTCTAAAACCAGCTTGAACATCAGGGAGTT
>NW_024074172.1:0-3358 GCF_014754425.2 Oryx dammah
GATATGTCTTTACTATATTTAATATCTTTACTCACATCGGCCTTCTATTTAATAATTTTCTTGGAATTATCACACACTTATTCTTCCATGTAAATTTTAAAATCAAGTAGAAAATAAAAAAAGATATACTATATCTCAGAAGTCTCTATCCTGGTATGCATAAGACTTTATTGATTATTCAGCATATATTTGAATATTTCACATGTATCAGGGTATATAAAACAGAATACAAGAAATACTTTTTTCTTGTTCTTTCTAAATTTTTAATCCCAGAATTAATATAACAATATCAATAACCTCAGATATGCAGATGACACCACCCTAATGGCAGAAAGTAAAGAGGAACAGAGGAGAGCCTCTTGATGAAAGTGAAGAGAAGAGTGAAAAAGCTGGCTTGAAACTCCACATTCAAAAACCTAATATCATGGCATCCAGTCCCATCGCTTCATGGCAAAGAGATGAGGAAAAAATGGAAACAGCAACAGACTTTATTTTCTTGGGCTCCAAAATCACTGCAGACTGTGACTGCAGCCATGAAATTAAAAGACACTTGCTCCTTGGAAGAAAAGCTATGACAAACCTAGACAGCATGTTAAAAAGCAGAGACAGTACTTTGTGACAAATGTCCGTATAAGTCAAAGCTATGCCTTTTTTTTTTTTCCCAGTAGTTATGTATGGACGTGAGAGTGGATCATAAAGAAGGCTGAGCGCTGAAGAATTGATGCTTTTGAACTGTGGTGCTGGAAGACTCTGGAGAGTCCCTTGGACAGCAAGGAGATAAAATCAGTCAATCCTAAAGGAAATCAACCCTTAATAACTCATTGGAAGGATGTATGCTGGAGCTGAAGCTCCAATACTTTGGCCACCTGATAAGAAGAAATGACTCATTGGAAAAGACCCTGAGGCTGGGAAAGATTGAAGACCAGAGAAGGGGACGGCAGAGGATGAGATGGTTGGATGGCATCACTGACTCAATGGACATGAGTTTGAGTAAACTCAGGGAGATAGTGAAGGACAGGGAAGCCTGGAGTGCTGCAGTCCATGGGGTCACAAAGAATCGGACACGACTGAGTGACTGAGCAACAAAAACAACCAGTTAAACAAAAATGTTTTAATCAGAATGTGTAGCCTGTGACCAAACTCCCAGCCAGAGGAGGCTAGGGGTCCTGACCTGGGCCTCTCTGGGGAGACGAAAGTGGATAAATAATAAGAGGCAAGCAGATCATCGTCTCCCTCATCATTCATTCTTATATCAGTGGTCAAGCTAATCCTTCAATTCTTTAATTTCTGTGGTGTCTTTTCTGTTCTCTCCTGCTCTCTATAGTAGATTTTTATTCTGTTACATCATTCTTTTTGAGACTTCAAAGTTCACATACTTATGCAATCAGAGTCCAGTACCAGGACAAATTCCACCATTACGTACATAACCATGAGCACACTCAGAAACCAGGCAAATTATTTAAAAATTTTTTCTTTATGATGTGCAGGGTTTTTTCCCATTGGATTACCTTTTCTCTGTCCAAATAGGGTCCCTGAAGTATGGAATCATGATCATGAGTCCTTTCCTTGGTCTCTCTGATACTCCATCCACTCCCCATTTAACCTACCACTCACCCCACCTCACTCCCTACAGAAGTTCTTCCCTTTTGGAGTGTCCTTTCCATCTATTTGTAGCTCTTAAGATCATTTCTTCTTTTCTGCATTGGGAGAATTGGGAAAGGGTAGCAGTGTTAGGTGGTAAATGGGAGAAGCACAGGGGATAAAAGGTGTTAAAATCTTGTTGAACAAGTATTTGGTTTCCAAATCTATGTTTCATCACGATTGAACTTTTGCAATTTAGAAATCTCTAAAGTATATACGACTTGTTTGCTCTCTGCTATATTCCCCTCACTCTCCTTTTTCGTAGCTTGCTGGCTTCTTATCTCAGAAATCCAAATAGGAAAGGAATATGCAGTTGGCATAGAGATAGGGTTCAGTTCGGTTCAGTTCAGTTCAGTTCAGTAGCTCAGTTTTGTCCGACACTTTGCGACCCCATGAATCGTAGCACACCAGTCCTCCTTGTCCATCACCAACTCCCGGAATTCACCCAAACTCACGTTCATCAAGTCGGTGATGCATCCAGCTATCTCATCCTCTGTCATCCCCTTCTCCTCCTGCCCCCAATCCCTCCCAGCATCAGAGTCTTTTCCAATGAGTCAACTCTTCACATGAGGTGGCCAAAGTACTGGAGTTTCAGCTTTAGCATCATTCCTTCCAAAGAACACCCAGGGCTGATCTCCTTTAGAATGGACTGGTTGGACCTCATTGCAGTCCAAGCTACTCTCAAGAGTCTTCTCCAACACCACAGCTCAAAAGCATCAGTTCTGTGTATTCTTGCCACCTCTTCTGCTTCTGTTAGGTCCATACCATTTCTGTCCTTTATCAAGCCCATCTTTGCATGAAATGTTCCCTTGGTATCTCTAATTTTCTTGAAGAGATCTCTAGTCTTTCCCATTCTGTTGTTTTCCTCTGAATATATTAAATTATCATCACTCCTTCACATTTGCTAAGAATCTCATGTCTAGGATGAAGTAATCAACTAACTCAGCTGTCTTGCGTAATCCCATTGAGACTTCACTTTCTCTCAGGTGTGTTCATAAATCCTAGGTTTTTAAGAAAGATGGCTAGGATCATTCCGTCCCTGTCCTATGACTCTCTGAGTTTTCGTCATTTCCAAACTTATCTGTGAACAACTTCTTTCACAATTAGGTTACCTAATTGTGACCTAATGCCTGCACTCAGATCCAGCCCGCATGATGTTCTCATCCCCAGTGAGTTGAATATTGGCTCACAGAAAACTGCCCAAAATTCTAGCCCCAGAAATTTCATGATGACCTTCTAAATTTCTCTGGCTCTTAGGCCTCTAACCTCTCGAATCCCATGATCTTTTTTCACTCTCATTTAGTTCAGCTATGCACTCAAGTTTGAATGTTTACCACTGGGCAGTTTCTTTGGGCCTTGAAGTTTCCAGGCCCACAGATAAGAATTAACATTCCTAACCAATATATATTCTCGGGATTCAGCCCTTTCAAACTGACCCTGCAATCCTTCTGGATATCTCTTCAGAAACTTGCTCATGAAAATGCAATTTGACAATGACAGTCAAATTCTCTCTTCGTATCCCCTCTTATTCCACTATGGAAAGAAAAACTTTCCCACAATTGCTGGTGAGATGTTGTTTCCAATTGTCAAGCCAGGTTCATGAACACTCACTGGGTTTGTTGTTCTTTGTTTCTCTTAGGATTTGTGCGTCTGGCTGGAGGGGATGGACTCTGCTCAGGGCGAGTAGAAGTGCATTCTGGAGAAGCCTGGATCCCAG
>NW_024074173.1:0-3354 GCF_014754425.2 Oryx dammah
GATTTTTATTCCACTGCATTAGCTATATCATAATTATTTTTATTTTTTAGTATTTTAGTTTTTTAATCATTCAGTTAATACATGTTATAATTTTGTGAATTATTCTTTAATCCATACATTGTTTATGCTTTTCTTTTTTTTTCAGGTTCCCATACTGAAGGATTTTCATTACTATTTGTAATAGTTAATTTATAATTTTAATAAAGTAGTGACTAGATAATATGTGAATGATTGTGATTCTTTGTGACTGCAAGTATATAGTAAATTTTAAACTTTTAAATGTTGCATGCGTGCTTTCGAAGAGTGTGTATTCTCTGTTGGGTTCTCTTTGGGGTACAAAGATGCATATATATTTAAAATCATGCTATATATGTTACTCTGGAGAAGGACATGGCAACCCACTTCTGTACTCTTGCCTGAAAAATCCCATGGATGGAGGGGCCTGGTAGGCTACAGTCCATGAGATCGCGAAGAGTCAGACACGACTGAGCGACTTCACTTTCACTTTTCCCTTTCATGCACTGGAGCAGGAAATGGCAGCCCACTCCAGTGTTCTTGCCTGGAGAATCCCAGGGACAGAGGAGCCTGGTGGGCTGCCGTCTATGGGGTCGCACAGAGTCGGACACGACTGAAGCGACTTAGCAGCAGCATATGTTTTACTCAAATCCTCTCTGTATATTCTCCAAAGTAGTAGTTTCTGAGAGAGGTGTTAAACTCTCCCATTATGATAATAAGTTTGTCAATTTTAGTTTGTAATTCTGAGTTTTTATAGTTGTTTTTGGAGGGGGGTTACAGCCTACATCTATATGAAGCATACACAAAGTGATCATTTGTATACTCTTTTCATAAATATTCTTTATTAATGGTAATGCGTCTGCCTTATATTCTATTTTGAATAATACTTTAATTTCAGCTTTTCTTTTGGTCCATACAGGCCTGGAATATCTCTCTGGCTTTTCCTCTTTTTAAATGTTCTCTGTTAGGGTGGGTGTGCACCGATCGGGGGGTGTGCATGTTTCTGTGTCAGTGTCTCCTATAAACACCATAGAACGGATTTTTTTAATATCTAAGCTGGGACTTTTATTTTTAATTTAACCAGAGTCATTTACAATCTATTTACATTTGTTGTCACACCATTTTATTCCATAGTTTAGTTTCATCAGCAGTTTCTAATGGCTTCATTTGTCCTCCTTCTTCTAACTTTTCTTGGATTAGTACACTGGAGATGAGTATGTTTCCTATTTCTACATATTAAAACTTCTCAGACATTATCTCACTGAATATGCTGCTGTAACATTCCTCTATTGAACATCATATCTCAAAATTTTTTCAATTTTTTTCTTTATGCTGCATCTTGGGTACAATTCTTAGTTCTCTCTTCCAGTTTGTTAGGTCTTTACGTTTGTCCC
This sequence comes from Oryx dammah, assembly GCF_014754425.2. Classification (NCBI taxonomy): domain Eukaryota; kingdom Metazoa; phylum Chordata; class Mammalia; order Artiodactyla; family Bovidae; genus Oryx; species Oryx dammah. The sequence continues at coordinate 1,410 of NW_024074173.1, forward strand.
ATTCCAGAGTTTATATTTTAAATTTTATGAGTTTTCAAATGCTGATATATTTTCTAGGGTTACCAACTGGATCTTTTTCCTATCCAAATGATTATATATACAGATATTTTAATACAGATCGTTCCTTTTCCTTTCCGATTCTGGTACCAAGAAGTAGGCTGCTGCTGTAACAATACCTAAAAATGTGGAAGGGTAAACTGGGTAGTGAGCAGAGGCTTGGAGGAGTTTTTGAGATACATGCTAATAAAAGCCTGAGTTACTGTGAGGACAATATTGGTAGAACTATGGAAGTTAGACGTGATTCTAGTAAGGATTCAGAAAGAAAAGAGGAGAGCTTGAGAGGCAGTCTATCTTCTTAGAGAATAAACAAATAATTATGAACAGAATGTTAGTAGAAATATGGACATTCAAGGTCATCCTGGTGAAACAGATGGAAATGAAGACCATGTTACTGGAAACTAAGAAAAGATAACCACGTGATAAAAGGCAAAGAACTTGGTTGAACTGGTGTTCTAGATCTGTGAAAAAAAGAACTTGCAAGCAATAAAAATGAGTCTTTAGTTCAGCGGCAGTGATTTGCACTACTCTGTCTCCTGGCTCACTGATCTGTTGCCCTGTATCATTCAATCTACTGTGGATTCCTTTGAGTGTATTTTTTATTTCAGTTATTGTGCTCTTCAACTCTATTTGATTGTTTGACTCTTTGTTAAAAGCTTTTAACTTCTCACGTAGTGCATCCACTCATACTGTGGAAAACACTTTGGAGGTTCCTAAGAAAAACTAAAAAGAGAACTACCATATGACTCAGCAAGCTCACTCCTGGGTATATATCTGGAAAATACAAAAATTCCTTCGAAAATATACATGCACCCCAATGTTCATAGCAGTATTATTCCACTTTCAAGACACAGAAGCAACCTAAGGGTCCATTGACAGATGAATGGAATGCACATATATACAATGGAATACCACTCAGCCATAAAAAAGAATAAATTTTTTCCATCTCCAGCAATATGGATGGACCTGGGGCAGAGCATTATGCTAAGTGAAATAAGTAAGACAAAGAAAAATACTGGATGATATCACTGATATGTGGAATCTAGTGAATAAAAGAAAAAAGAAGCAGACTTACAGATATAGAGAACAAATAGTGGTTACAAACTGGGAAGAGGGGAAGGGCATGATAATAGGGGATTAGGTAAAAACTATAAAGTATAAAATCAGCTACAAGGGTATATTGTACAACAAGGAAATAACAGCAAATATTTTATGATAACTATAAATGGAATATAACCTTTACAAATTGTGAACTACTATATCAGACACTGACAACATATAGCAACTATACTTTAAAAACTGATTTTTATAATAAAATGGAATATCCAAAAAAGTGGGTTTTTAGCTGTACAGGTTGCTCGGCAAAGTGTTAAAGGACCAGTGTGGTTCCTCCTGACTTCTTACAATAAAATGCAAGAAGAGGGAGCTGAAATGAAGAAGGAATTGCTGTGCAAAAAGAAAGCAGCACTTGAACACTTAGAAATTTTCCCTCTATACATTTTACAAAAAAAAAAAAAAAAGTAAGGTTTTCTAAAGAAAAAACAGAGGGTATGGCTATACAACCTTTGAAAATAAGACTACTAGGGATTAGAATCACAAAATTATCCACCACCTCAGCAAAACCCAGAATAGATATAGGGTTTTATTAGCAGAAATACCGCCAATTAGGGATACTGAAACAGGATGAAATGAAAGAAGGCTGTTAAACTGCTTAGATTCTGTAAGAGGGAAGCACAGAGCTATTTGGCTGCAAATGTACACTATTCTTTAAGAAACAAAAAGAGACTCCAAAGGCCATTCAGAGATCATCAGATTCCTTCTTAAGCTTCAAAGCAGGGCCATCACCTTGGTTTCAACAGGTCATATGGCCTCCAACTGAAGCCTTGGG
>NW_024074174.1:0-3354 GCF_014754425.2 Oryx dammah
CCTTGAGGGAAAGCCACAGATCCCTGTATCAAGGCGATGAGAAACCTGCCACTGCTGCTCTAGCTCGGGAGGAAAGCATACGGGCATGTCCCCACCGGAGACCAGGACTGACTCCCCTGTGGAGCCTTGAGAAGTACCCCCACGATCCATGTCAGCACTGGAGAGGAATCCTCCGGTTCCGGCCTCCACTCCACACGAAGTCTTAGGCCCCAGCACCGACTGCAGAGGAATCCCGAGAGACGCCTCGCAACTCGTATGGACAATGGCCTTCCCTGAGGCCGCAAGAGCGGGTCCTTGAGATTCCCGTCGTAACTTGAGAGGGACCAGCCGCAACTCGAGAAAATCCAGGAGGTTCTCCCCTCCAGGCGAGATGAGGCCCTTTTCCACTGAGGCCTCTCGAGGCAAGTCACACTTTCCCTCTGAACTTCCAAAGGGTCCTTCGCACCCTTGCTGTGACTAAAGAAGTTCCCCGCCATGCACCCTCCACTCGTGAGGAACACCGAGGGTCCCGCCGACAACAAGAGGAGCGCAGTTTCCCCCTCGTAGCTCGAGATGAGGGTTCCTTTCCCTGCTTCGTCGGGAAAGGATTCCCGGCATTCCTGTCGCATATCAAGAGGAGGCACTCTCCACAGGAATGTTGAGAGGAACTCCAGGGTCGTGCCACCATTCCCAAAGTCCCAGAACGGTCTCAGTCCACTCCAGAGGAACCTGATTTCCTTGCACTGCCTCGACTTTCAGAAGAGTATCCATTCACACCACGGTGGAACGTGTGACAGCCCTGTGGGAAAGCCTCGTGGGAAAGCCTCAAGGGAAAGCCACAGATCCCTGTATCAAGTCGAATGAAGCCCGCCTCTGCTGCTCCAGCTCTGGAGGAAAGCGGACGTGTATGTCCCCACTCGAGACGAGGACTGACTCCCCTTTGTAGACTCCAGAAGTAACCCAAGATCCATGTCAGCACTGGAGAGTAATACTCAGGTTCCGGCCTTGACTTCACATGAGGTCTTAGGACTTGGCACCACCTGGAGAGGATTCCAGAGTGGCCCCTTGCAGCTCACAAGGAGACTGGCCTTTCCTGAGGCCACAAGAGCGGGTCCCTGAGGTCCCCGTCGTAACTCGAGCGGGGCCTGCCGCAACTCCAGAAAATCAAGGAGGTTCTCCCCTCCAGGCGAGATGAGGCCCTTTTCCTCTGAGGCGTCTCGAGGCAAATTACACCTGCCCATTGGAACTTCCAAAGGGCCCTTCACACCCTTGCTGCATCTCAAGAAGTTCCCCGCCATGCCCGTCTATACTCGAGAGGAACACCGAGGGTCTCGCCCACATCAAGAGGAGCCCCGTTTCCACCTCATAGTTCGAGGTGAGGATTCCTTTCCCTGCTTGGTCGGAAAAGGATTCCCGGCGTCCCCGTCGCATCTCAAGAGGAGGCACTCTCCACAGGAATGTCGAGAGGAAATCCAGGGGTCGTGCCACCAATCCCAAAGACCAGCAAAGCTCTCAGTCCACTCCAGAGGAACCTGATTTCCAGGCACTCCCTCGACTTGCATGCCGAGGATCGACTGAAACCACAGTGGCATGTGTGACAGCCCTGTGGGAAAGCCTCATGGGAAACCTCGAGGGAGAGCCACAGATCCCTGTATCTAGGCAACGGGAAGCCTGCCACTGCTGCTCCACCTCGGGAGGAAAGCGGACGTTGATGTCCCCACTCGAGAGGAGGACTGAGTCCCTTGTGGAGCCTCCAGAAGTACACAAAGCTCCATGTCAGCACTGGAGAGGATCCTGAGTTTCCGGCCTGGACTCCACACCAGGTCTTAGGCCTTGGCATCGCCTAGAGAGGAATCCCGAGTGACCCCTCGCAACTCGCAAGGAGACTGGCCTTTCCTGATGCCACAAGAGTGGGTCCCTGAGGTCCCCGTGTTAACTTGAGAGGGACTCGCCACAATTCGAGAAAATCCAGGAGGTTCTCCCCTCCAGGTGCGAGGAGGCCCTTTTCCGCTGAGGTGTCTCAAGGCAAATCACACCTGCCCTCTTGAACTTCCAAAGGACCCTTCACACCTTTGCTGCAACTCAAGAAATTCCCCCGCATGCCCGTCTATACTCGAGAGGAACACCGAGGATACCGCCGAAATCAAGAAGAGCCCCGTTTCCACCTCGTAGTTCGAGATGAAGGTTCCTTTCCTTTCTTTGTCGGGAAAGGATTCTCGCCGTTCCGGTCGCATCTCAAGAGGAGGCACTCTCCACAGGAAAGAGGAGACGAAATCCAGGTGTTGTGCCACCATTCCCAAAGTCCCACAAAGGTCTCAGTCAACTCCAGAGGAACCTGATTTCCCTGCACTGCCTCGAATTGCACGCCGAGGATGGACTGACACCACGGTGGCACGTGTGACAGCCCTGAGGGAAAGCCTCATGGGAAAGCCTCGAGGGAAAGCCACAGATCCCTGTATGAAGGCAACAGGAAGCCTGCCACTGCTGCTTCAGCTCGGTAGGAAAGCGGGCATGCATGTCACCACTCAAGACGAAGACTGCTCCCCTCTGGAGCCTCCAGAAGTACACCAAGATCCATGTTAGCACTGCAGAGGAAACCTCAGTTTCTGGCCTCGTCTTCACACGAGGACTTAGGCCTCAGCACCGCCTGGAGAGGAATCCCAAGAGGCCCCTCGCAACTCCCAAGGTTATTGGCCTTTCCTAAGGCCACAAGAGCGGGTCCCTGAGGTCCCCGTCTTAACTCCAGAGGGACCGGCCACAACTCGAGAAAATCCAGGAGGTTCTCCCTTCCAGACGAGATGAGGCCCTTTTCTGAGGAGGCGTTTCGAGGTAAATCACACCTTCCATTTGAACTTCGAAAGGGTCCTTCACAAACTTGCTGCAACTCAAGAAGGTCCCCGACATACCAGTCTCCACTCGAGAGGAACACCGAGGGTCCCGCCCACATCAAGAGGAGCCCCATTTCCTCCTAATAGCTCGAGATGAGGGTTCCTTTCCCTGCTCTGTCGGGAAAGGATTCCCGGCTTTCCGGTCGCATCTCGGAGGATTTGCTCTCCACAGGAAAGAAGAGAGGAACTCCAGGGGTCGTGCCAAAATTCCCAATGTGAACAAAATATCTCAGTCCACTCCAGAAGAACCTAATTTCCCTGAACTTCCTCGACATGCACGCCAAGGATCGACTCACTCCACGTTGACAAGTGTGACAGCCCTGTTGGAAAGCCTCGTGGGAAAGCCTCCAAAGAATGCCACAGATCCCTGTATCAAGGCGATGGGAAGCCTGCCACGGCTGCTCCAGCTCGTGAGGAAAACGGACGTGCATGTACCCACCTGAGACGAGGACTGACTCCCCTGTGGAGCCTCCAGAAGTACCCCAAG
>NW_024074175.1:0-3354 GCF_014754425.2 Oryx dammah
CCTTGAGGGAAAGCCACAGATCCCTGTATCAAGGCGATGAGAAACCTACCACTGCTGCTCTAGCTCGGGAGGAAAGCATACGGGCATGTCCCCACCGGAGACCAGGACTGACTCCCCTGTGGAGCCTTGAGAAGTACCCCCACGATCCATGTCAGCACTGGAGAGGAATCCTCCGGTTCCGGCCTCCACTCCACACGAAGTCTTAGGCCCCAGCACCGACTGCAGAGGAATCCCGAGAGACGCCTCGCAACTCGTATGGACAATGGCCTTCCCTGAGGCCGCAAGAGCGGGTCCTTGAGATTCCCGTCGTAACTTGAGAGGGACCAGCCGCAACTCGAGAAAATCCAGGAGGTTCTCCCCTCCAGGCGAGATGAGGCCCTTTTCCACTGAGGCCTCTCGAGGCAAGTCACACTTTCCCTCTGAACTTCCAAAGGGTCCTTCGCACCCTTGCTGTGACTAAAGAAGTTCCCCGCCATGCACCCTCCACTCGTGAGGAACACCGAGGGTCCCGCCGACAACAAGAGGAGCGCAGTTTCCCCCTCGTAGCTCGAGATGAGGGTTCCTTTCCCTGCTTCGTCGGGAAAGGATTCCCGGCATTCCTGTCGCATATCAAGAGGAGGCACTCTCCACAGGAATGTTGAGAGGAACTCCAGGGTCGTGCCACCATTCCCAAAGTCCCAGAACGGTCTCAGTCCACTCCAGAGGAACCTGATTTCCTTGCACTGCCTCGACTTTCAGAAGAGTATCCATTCACACCACGGTGGAACGTGTGACAGCCCTGTGGGAAAGCCTCGTGGGAAAGCCTCAAGGGAAAGCCACAGATCCCTGTATCAAGTCGAATGAAGCCCGCCTCTGCTGCTCCAGCTCTGGAGGAAAGCGGACGTGTATGTCCCCACTCGAGACGAGGACTGACTCCCCTTTGTAGACTCCAGAAGTAACCCAAGATCCATGTCAGCACTGGAGAGTAATACTCAGGTTCCGGCCTTGACTTCACATGAGGTCTTAGGACTTGGCACCACCTGGAGAGGATTCCAGAGTGGCCCCTTGCAGCTCACAAGGAGACTGGCCTTTCCTGAGGCCACAAGAGCGGGTCCCTGAGGTCCCCGTCGTAACTCGAGCGGGGCCTGCCGCAACTCCAGAAAATCAAGGAGGTTCTCCCCTCCAGGCGAGATGAGGCCCTTTTCCTCTGAGGCGTCTCGAGGCAAATTACACCTGCCCATTGGAACTTCCAAAGGGCCCTTCACACCCTTGCTGCATCTCAAGAAGTTCCCCGCCATGCCCGTCTATACTCGAGAGGAACACCGAGGGTCTCGCCCACATCAAGAGGAGCCCCGTTTCCACCTCGTAGTTCGAGGTGAGGATTCCTTTCCCTGCTTGGTCGGAAAAGGATTCCCGGCGTCCCCGTCGCATCTCAAGAGGAGGCACTCTCCACAGGAATGTCGAGAGGAAATCCAGGGGTCGTGCCACCAATCCCAAAGACCAGCAAAGCTCTCAGTCCACTCCAGAGGAACCTGATTTCCAGGCACTCCCTCGACTTGCATGCCGAGGATCGACTGAAACCACAGTGGCATGTGTGACAGCCCTGTGGGAAAGCCTCATGGGAAACCTCGAGGGAGAGCCACAGATCCCTGTATCTAGGCAACGGGAAGCCTGCCACTGCTGCTCCACCTCGGGAGGAAAGCGGACGTTGATGTCCCCACTCGAGAGGAGGACTGAGTCCCTTGTGGAGCCTCCAGAAGTACACAAAGCTCCATGTCAGCACTGGAGAGGATCCTGAGTTTCCGGCCTGGACTCCACACCAGGTCTTAGGCCTTGGCATCGCCTAGAGAGGAATCCCGAGTGACCCCTCGCAACTCGCAAGGAGACTGGCCTTTCCTGATGCCACAAGAGTGGGTCCCTGAGGTCCCCGTGTTAACTTGAGAGGGACTCGCCACAATTCGAGAAAATCCAGGAGGTTCTCCCCTCCAGGTGCGATGAGGCCCTTTTCCGCTGAGGTGTCTCAAGGCAAATCACACCTGCCCTCTTGAACTTCCAAAGGACCCTTCACACCTTTGCTGCAACTCAAGAAATTCCCCCGCATGCCCGTCTATACTCGAGAGGAACACCGAGGATACCGCCGAAATCAAGAAGAGCCCCGTTTCCACCTCGTAGTTCGAGATGAAGGTTCCTTTCCTTTCTTTGTCGGGAAAGGATTCTCGCCGTTCCGGTCGCATCTCAAGAGAAGGCACTCTCCACAGGAAAGGGGAGACGAAATCCAGGTGTTGTGCCACCATTCCCAAAGTCCCACAAAGGTCTCAGTCAACTCCAGAGGAACCTGATTTCCCTGCACTGCCTCGAATTGCACGCCGAGGATGGACTGACACCACGGTGGCACGTGTGACAGCCCTGAGGGAAAGCCTCATGGGAAAGCCTCGAGGGAAAGCCACAGATCCCTGTATGAAGGCAACAGGAAGCCTGCCACTGCTGCTCCAGCTCGGTAGGAAAGCGGGCATTCATGTCACCACTCAAGACGAAGACTGCTCCCCTCTGGAGCCTCCAGAAGTACACCAAGATCCATGTTAGCACTGCAGAGGAAACCTCAGTTTCTGGCCTCGTCTTCACACGAGGACTTAGGCCTCAGCACCGCCTGGAGAGGAATCCCAAGAGGCCCCTCGCAACTCCCAAGGTTATTGGCCTTTCCTAAGGCCACAAGAGCGGGTCCCTGAGGTCCCCGTCTTAACTCCAGAGGGACCGGCCACAACTCGAGAAAATCCAGGAGGTTCTCCCTTCCAGACGAGATGAGGCCCTTTTCTGAGGAGGCGTTTCGAGGTAAATCACACCTTCCATTTGAACTTCGAAAGGGTCCTTCACAAACTTGCTGCAACTCAAGAAGGTCCCCGACATACCAGTCTCCACTCGAGAGGAACACCGAGGGTCCCGCCCACATCAAGAGGAGCCCCATTTCCTCCTAATAGCTCGAGATGAGGGTTCCTTTCCCTGCTCTGTCGGGAAAGGATTCCCGGCTTTCCGGTCGCATCTCGGAGGATTTGCTCTCCACAGGAAAGAAGAGAGGAACTCCAGGGGTCGTTCCAAAATTCCCAATGTGAACAAAATATCTCAGTCCACTCCAGAAGAACCTAATTTCCCTGAACTTCCTCGACATGCACGCCAAGGATCGACTCACTCCACGTTGACAAGTGTGACAGCCCTGTTGGAAAGCCTCGTGGGAAAGCCTCCAAAGAATGCCACAGATCCCTGTATCAAGGCGATGGGAAGCCTGCCACGGCTGTTCCAGCTCGTGAGGAAAACGGACGTGCATGTCCCCACCTGAGACGAGGACTGACTCCCCTGTGGAGCCTCCAGAAGTACCCCAAG
>NW_024074176.1:0-3353 GCF_014754425.2 Oryx dammah
TTTTTCGTGTTGTCTTTGTCTGGTTTTGGTATTAGGGTGATGATGGCCTTGTAGAATGAGTTTGGAAGCATTCCTTCCTCTTCAGTTTTTTGAAAGAGTTTGATAAGAATAGACATTGGCACTTCTCTAAATGTTTGAGAGAATTCACCTGTGAAACTCTCTGGCCCTGTGCTTCAATTTTTGGGGAGTTTTTAAAATCACATTTTCGATTTCTTCAGTACATGTAATTGGCTTATTCATAATTTCTATTTCTTCCTGGTTCAGTCTTGGTAGATTGAACTTTTCTAAGAATAGATGTTGTCCGTTTTACTGCCATATAGTTTCCCATAGTAACCCTTTATTATCCTTTGTATTTCTGTGTTGTCTTTTACCGTCTCCTTTCTTATTCCTAATTTTGTGGATTTGACTTTTCTCCCATTTTTTTCTTGATGGATTTGACTAATTGACAATTTTGTTTATCTTCTCAAAGAAGCACCTTTTAGTTTTATTAATCTTTACTATTGTTCCTTCATTTCTTTTTCATTTATTTCTGATCTGATCTGTAGGATTTCTTTCCTTCTACTAACTTTGTTTTTTTTTTTCTTTTTATGTCCTTCTTTATCCAGTTGTTTTAGCTGTAAAGTTAGGTTGTCTATTTGATGTTTTTCTTTTTTCTTGCTATAAACTTCCCTCTTAGAACTGTTTTATTGCATCCCATAGTTTTTGAGTTGTCATGTTTTCATTCTCATTTGTTTCAAGAATTCTTTGATTTCACTTTTGATTTCTTCACTTACCTGTTCATTATGTAAAAGCATATTGTTTAATATCCAAGTGTTTATGTTTTTTACTGTAATCGATATCTAGTCTCATAGTATTGTGGTCAGAAAAAATGCTTCGTAGAAATTCAATGTTTAATCATTAACTGAGGTTTGATTTTTGGCCCAAATGTAGTCTATCCTCTTTTTCTTGGGTGTTAGTTCTATAAGGTCTTGTAGGTCTTCATAAAATCATTTCAATTCAGCTTCTTCAGCGTTACTCATTGGGGCATAGACTTGGATTACTGTGATATTGAATGATTTGTCTTGGAAATGAACAGAGATCATTCTGTCATTTTTGAGATTGCATCCAAGTACTGCATTTCAGACTCTTTTGTTGATCATGATGGCTACTCCATTTCTTCTAAGGGATTCCTGCCTGCAGTAGTAGATATAATGGTCATCTGAGTTAAATTCACCAAATCCAGTCCATTTTAGTTCATTGATTACTAGAATGTTGATGTTCACTCTTGCCATCTCCTGTTTGACCACTTCCAATTTGCCTTGATTCATGGACCTAACATTCCAGGTTCCTATGCAATATTGCTCCTTTACAGTGGAGATGATGGAATTCCAGTTGAGCTATTTCAATTCCTGAAAGATGATGCTGTGAAAGTGCTGCGCTCAATATGCCAGCAAATTTGGAAAACTCAGCAGTGGCCACAGGACTGGAAAAGGTCCATTTTCATTCCAAACCCAAAGAAAGGCAATGCCAAAAAACGCTCAAACTACCACACAATTGCACTCATCTCACATGCTATTAAAGTAATGCTTGAAATTCTCCAAGCCAGGCTTCAGCAATATATGAACCATGAACTTCCAGATGTTCAAGCTGGTTTTAGAAAAGGCAGAGGACCCAGAGATCAAATTGCCAACATCAGCTGGATCATCAAAAAAGCAAGAGAGTTCCAGAAAAACATCTATTTCTGCTTTATTGACTATGCCAAAGCCTTTGACTGTGTGGATCACAATAAACTGTGGAAAATTCTGAAAGAGATAGGAATACCAGACTACCTCACCTTCCTCTTGAGAAACCTATATGCCGGTCAGGAAGCCACAGTTAGAACTGGACATGGAACAACAGACTGGTTCCAAATAGGAAAAGGAGTATGTCAAGGCTGTATATTGTCACCCTGCTTATTTAACTTATATGCAGAGTACATCATGAAAAATGCTGGGCTGGAAGAAGCACAAGCTGGAATCAAGATTTCCAGCAGAAGTATAAATAACCTCAGATATGCAGATGACACTACCCTTATGGCAGAAAGTGAAGAGGAACTAAAAAGCCTCTTGATGAGAATGAAAGAGAAGAGTAAAAAGGTTGGCTTAAAGCTCAACATTCAGAAAATGAAGATCATGGCATCTGGTCCCATCACTTCATGGGAAATAGATGGGGAAACAGTGGAAACAGTGTCAGATTGTATTTTGGGGGGCTCCAAAATCACTGCAGATGGTGACTGCAGGCATGATATTAAAAGACACTTACTCCTTGGAAGGAAAGTTATGACCAACCTAGACAGCATATGGAAAAGCAGAGACATTACTTTGCCAACAAAGGTCCGTCAAGTCAAGTCTATGATTTTTCCAGTGGTCATGTATGAATGTGAGAGTTGGACTGTGAAGAAAGCTAAGTGCCAAAGAATTGATGCTTTTGAACTGTGGTGTTGGAGAAGACTGTTGAGAGTCCCTTGGATTGCCCGGAGATCCAACCAGTCCATTCTGAAGGAGATCAGCTATGGGATTTCTTTGGAAGGAATGATGCTAAAGCTGAAACTCCAGTACTTTGGCCACCTCATGTGAAATGTTGACTCATTGGAAAAGACTCTGATGCTGGGAAGGATTGGGGGCAGGAGGAGAAGGGGACGACAGGATGAGATGGCTGGATGGCATCACTGACTCGATGGACGTGAGTTTGAGTGAACTCTGGGAGATGGTGATGGACAGGGAGGCTGCCATGCTGCAGTGCATGGGGTTGCAAAGAGTTGGACATGACTGAGCGACTGATCTGATCTGATAGTCTATCCTGGAAAATGTTTCAAGCACACTTGAGAAGAAAGTGTGTTCTTTTGGATTTGTGTGGAAAATGCTGAAGATATCAATTAGGTCCCTTTGGTCTACTGTTTCATTTAAGGTTTGTGTTTCCTTATTAATTTTCTATTTTGATGATCTGCCCATTGGTATAACTGGGGTGTTAACATCCCTTACCATTATTGTGTTGTTGTCAGTTTCCCTTTTTTATGTTTGTTAGTATTTGACTTATGTACTGAGGTGCTTCTATGCTGGGTGCATAGATGTTTAGAAGTTTGTCTTCTTTTGGGATTGATCCCTTGATCATTATGTAATGTCTCTTTTTATCTTGTATAATATTCTTTATTTTAAAGTCAATTTTGTCAGAAATGAGAATTGCCACTCCAACTTCCTTTTGATTTCCATGTGCATGGAATATATTTTCCATCCTTTTACTTTCAGTCTGTGTGTGTCTCTAGGTCTGAAGTGGGTCTCTTGTAGACATCCTATATATGGGTCTTGTTTTCTATCCATTCAGCCAATCTGTGTCTT
>NW_024074177.1:0-3352 GCF_014754425.2 Oryx dammah
AATGAGGTGCTAATAGCAAACATCCAGATGAGTGGGAAAGTATCCACGGTGTGATCACAGGTCACCTGTCACAAGGACAGAGAGGAAGCCACACCATTAATGGGGTTTGGGAAACTCTCCAAGTGGGAGAGTTCTGTGAGAAAACAGATGTTTAATGTTTGTGAACTCTCACAGGATATTATTCTTCTCCCTAACTTATGGCTCTGTTCTTTGACATGTGAAATGTACAGCACCCTCCAGTGGTGCTGTAGCACCCACAGAGGTGATGCCAAGATATATATATATATATATTTTTTTTGGCCTGTACTGGGTCTTTTTTGCTATGTGGTCTTTTGTCTATTTGAGACAAGTGAGGGCTACTCTGTAGAGTGGAAAGCATGGTTACTCATTGTGGTGGCTTCTTTTGTTGTGAAGCACAGGCCCTAGGCTGGAGAAGGCAATGGCACCCCACTCCAGTACTCTTGCCTGGAAAATCCCATGGATGGAGGAGCCTGGTAGGCTGCAGTCCATGGGGTCGCTAAGAGTCGGACACGACTGAGCAACTTCACTGTCACTTTTCACTTTCGTGCATTGGAGAAGGAAATGGCAACCCACTCCAGTATTCTTGCCTGGAGAATCCCAGGGACGGCAGAGCCTGGTGGGCTGCCATCTATGGGGTCGCACAGAGTCGGACCCAACTGAAGCGACTTAGCAACAGCAGTATCACAGCCCCTAGGTACGCAGGCTTGAGTAATTTTACCACACAAGCTCAGTATCTGTGGCTCATCAACTTAGTCTCCGTGACATGTGAAATCTTCCCAGAACAAGAATCAAACCCATGTCTCCTGCATTACTAAGCAGATTCTTACTGTGGAGTCACCAGGGTGTTAGGGAAATTAAATAAATAGTCTTGTTTAGGCTTCAAGACAAAGCAGTGCATTCCTCTGACATTGCTTCTAACATGCATGGAAACAGCCCTGAGTATGAATGTCCTGACTGTCTCCTGTGAGTGCAAGTCTTGCAGCACCATAGATAAGATAGAGGACAAATCTTGAGATTGTTCAGTCTTTGCAGGGGCCCTTGCCAACCAAGCCCCAGGATTAACACCATCCAAGTTGGCTCCTGGATCCTTCTCTCTGCCCGCTGCTGCTAAGTCGCTTCAGTCGTGTCCGACTCTGTGCGAACCCATAGATGGTAGCCTACCAGGCTCCCCCGTCCCTGGGACTCTCCAGGCAAGAACAGTGGAGTGGGTTGCCATTGCCTTCTCCAATTCTCTCTGCCTACCGTGAGGTAAATAAAGGTAACTTAAATCTGCAAAAAGAACTATGCATTTTGTGAGGATGATTATCCATATTACAATGTCATATCATATTTGGCTGATCAAATCTTCACTTTTTAAGTCGACTCTCTTTAGCCAGCCCACAGGTCCAATAGTGTCCCCATATTTCCCTTTCTCTCTCCATTCTTTGTCCTGTTGTGGCCTTACAGCCCTCCCAACCCCTCTGTCTCCCTCTCCATCAGCTGGTCTCCTTCTACCTGCCCCTGTCTCTGAGCGGGGAGGGGGAGCCCAGGTTCTCCCACTCTAGCAAGTTTGTTAAGCCCTTTAGATTCTTCTGATCAAAGACCCCCATCTCCCTGGAGAGACGTTCTAAGATTTTTATCAGTCCTTCTGTCCCTGTTATCACAGTCAATTTGAGTACTGTTCAATCTGCATTGTAGCCATAAAGCTATGACTATAGAAAGGAAAGATAACTTGTTTGATGCAGGATGGCCACGATGTTATTTAGACTCTGGAGAAAACTGGTTAAGATGATTTTTTTTTCCCTTTGAAAGTGCAAAACCTGTTCTTTTTACACGTGGAATTAAAAACAGCAATCTTGTTAAAAAGACCTGCCGAAAAAAAGCTGAAAGTTAACCTTTGCCAGAGCTTCCCAGATGACTCTAGTGGTAAAGAACCCGCCATCCCCTGGGGGAGACACAGGAGACGTGAATTTGATCCCTGGGTAGGGAAGATCCCCTGGAGGAGTGAATGGAACCCACTCCAGTATTCTTGCCTGGAGAGTCCCATCATGGACAGAGGAGCCTGGTGGGCTAGAGCCCACGGGGTTGGAGGGGGTTGGACAGGACTGAAGCGACCCTGCATAGCATGCAACCTATGCCATGTCCTTGAAGTATGTAACCCATTTTTCCAGAGATTTCAGTCTTGGGCAAATTAGAATTTTAAACCACGGGGTGGGGAGTGGGAATAAAAAGGTGAAAGAGACCTTTTAAATCTCAAGCAGGAAAGTATGAGAGCTCTCTTGTCGTTGATCTGCATTTATGTTTGTCTCAGGGTGTGTCTTTGTTTTTGGATAATATTGTTGAGGTGAATTTGCAAATGAGCTCTAATTCAATTGTTTGTAAAAAAAAAAAAAAAAGTAATCACTTTCAAATCAAACAATTACAAGAGAAATTAACCTAAATGAATTTCAGGTTCACGTGAATTGGGAAATATTCAATATTAAATATCTAGGATTAATGTTTGTTTGCTAATCTAATTAAGGCATGTCTTCGTGTCTTCAATGTCTTCAACATTGTCTAATACTTTTATTGTACCTAGGTTTAACGTTAAGTAAGTTTGTCAACACTTAAAGTAACTCGAGTGAAGAAACTTTTAAGGAAAGAATGCAAATGCAATTGGAGCTTTTAAATAAATTCTGTTAAGAGTGATTATAGTTTAGAACTGTCTGTCTAAAATAGTCTCTCCAGATTTGAATAACCTGAACTCCTGCTGCTGCTGCTAAGTCACTTCAGTCGTGTCCAACTCTGTGCGATCCCACAGACGGCAGCCCACCAGGCTCCCCCGTCCCTGGGATCCTCCAGGCAAGAATACTGGAGTGGGTGCCATTTCCTTCTCCAATGCATGAAAGTGAAAAGTCAAAGTGAAGTCGCTCAGTTGTGTCCGACTCCTAGCGACCTCATGGACTGCAGCCTACCAGACTCCTCCGTCCATGGGATTTTCCAGGCAAGAGTACTGGAGTAGGGTACCATTGCCTTCTCCAACCTGAACTCCTAGGGTTGTGCTAAACTAAGTAATGAAAGCTCATTGAATATCTAGGTCATTTCCAAATAAAATAAGATTCTGAAACACAGATTACTGAAAACTCATTTCCTCTTACAGACAAACTAAAGAGATTTTGGACTATTAATGAATATGTTTGGTGCCACCCTGAGACGTTCTCTATAAGAAAGGAAGTAATCTTAGACATTATCACTAGTATCTATGTTCACCAGTCTACAAAATGCTAATATATCTGATAGCTCATAGTTGCTTAAGGAAAGTAGGTCGTGTGTTTTTAGTAAGAAAGGTATGAGAAATGTGGGCCAATCACCT
>NW_024074178.1:0-1773 GCF_014754425.2 Oryx dammah
CCGACAGCCTGCTGGTCAAGGCCGGCTCCGGCGCCCTGACCCAGGGCGTGCCGAACTCGGCGGGCGTGCCGGCAGCCTTCGCCAAGCACACCCTGACCCTGCCGTTCAACGACATCGACGCCGTGGCCGAATGCCTGGCGCAGGTGGGTAAGGAAGTCGCCTGTATCATCGTCGAGCCGGTGGCCGGCAACATGAACTGCGTGCCGCCGGCGCCGGGCTTTCTCGAAGGCCTGCGCGAGCAGTGCGACAAGCACGGCGTGGTGCTGATCTTCGACGAGGTGATGACCGGTTTCCGCGTCGCCCTCGGCGGCGCCCAGGCGCACTACGGCGTCACCCCGGACCTGACCACCTTCGGCAAGATCATCGGCGGCGGCATGCCGGTGGGCTGCTTCGGCGGCAAGCGCGCGATCATGGAGTGCATCGCCCCGCTCGGCCCGGTCTACCAGGCCGGCACCCTGTCGGGTAACCCGCTGGCCATGGCCGCCGGCCTGACCACGCTGAAGCTGATCAGCCGTCCGGGCTTCCACACCGAGCTGAGCGACTACACCACACGCATGCTCGACGGTCTGCAGCAGCGTGCCGATGCCGCCGGCATTCCCTTCGTCACCACCCAGGCGGGCGCCATGTTCGGCCTGTACTTCAGCGGCGCCGACGACATCGTCACCTTCGCCGACGTGATGGCCAGCGACAGCGCGCGCTTCAACCGCTTCTTCCACCTGATGCTGGAAGGTGGCGTGTACCTGGCGCCGAGCGCCTTCGAAGCGGGCTTCACCTCCATCGCCCATGGCGACAAGGAGCTGGAGATCACCTTCGCCGCCGCCGAACGCGCCTTCGCCGAGCTGAAAAAAGCCTGATGCAATACAGCACCGCCCTCAGTGATGCGCTGCTGGCCCTGGCGTGCGCCGCCTGCGTCGTGTGGATCGGCCGGGCGCGCGGGCGCTACGGCGAGGGCGACCAGCCGGCGCTGTTCTGCGCCCTGCTCGGCTTCCTGCTGCCGGCCGCGGCGGCCAGCGTCGGCGTGATTCGCTACGGCTTCGACCCTAGCTGGCAGGCCGCGCACCTGTGGCTCACCCAGGCCAGCAGCTTTCTCGGCCTGCCTTTGCTCGGCGCCGCGGCATTGGCGCTGGGTCGCGGCTGGGCCTGGAGCCGGCCGAACTGGGGGCGCATCGTCCTCGGCCTGTGCGCCTTCTTCGAGCTGTTCCGGCAGCTGGGCTACCTGGAGGATTACCGCCTGGCGCTGAACCTGGCCAGCCTGGCGCTGATTCTCTACGCCGGTGCCGTGCAGTGGCCACGGCGCGCGCCGGTGATCGCCGCCGCCATGGTGGTGGGCCTATTTCTGCTGGCCGGTCTGGCGGTCGGCACCGACGGCGTGATCGGACCGCTGCGCCGTATCGACCTGTTCCACGTGCTGCTGACGCCGGCCTACCCACTGCTGGCCTGGCTGCTGCTGAGCCTGCCGGGAAGTGAGAAACGACAGACCGGGTAAAGCCTTTGTAACGAGCACGCGGTTTATTCCATAATGCGACGGTCGGCACGCTTTGCGCCGACCGGGCACGTCACCCGACCTGAACTGCCGAGGTCCCGTTATCCAGATGAACCGCACCGGCCGCACCCTGTCCCTGGGCTGCCTGTTGCTTTTCCTCCCGCTGTTTGCGTTCGCAGGCGGCAACTCTCTGCTGATCCCCGCCAGCGGCAGCTGCGCCCTGAACGCCTCCCCCGAAGAAATGCCCGATGCACTGGCCAGCTGCCAGGAAATGGCGCGCGCCGGCAACA
>NW_024074178.1:1873-3351 GCF_014754425.2 Oryx dammah
GGTTTCGGCGCAGATGCGTCGCGATGAACTGGAAATCGCCAGCCAGGTGCTGGGGCAGATCTTCCGCAGCTACCTGCTGGAGCTGCAGACAGCTGAAGGTCGCTCGCCCTTCTCGCCCTTGCCCTGACCCGTAGGGTGCGCCGTGCGCACCACTGACGTGGAAAAGCTGGTGCGCGCGGCGCACCCTACGATTCTGCTTACTTGTCCGGCATCGGCATGGGGAATGGCATGACATTGCCGCCACCCTTGGCCTCGCTGATCTTCGCCGTGCCCAGGCGCTCCACCTCATCGATGCGGATGATCGCGTGCATCGGCACGAAGCTGCGTACCACACCCTCGAACTGCGCCTTGAGCTTCTCCTCGCTGGGGTCGACCACCAGTTGGCTGCGTTCGCCGAAGACGAACTCCTCCACCTCCAGAAAGCCCCACAGATCGCTCTGGTAGATCTGCTTGGCATACATCTCGTACACCTGGCCCTGGTTGAGGAAAATCACCTTGTAGATGGGATCGCGCTTGCTCATGGAGACTCGAAGGCAGGAAAAAACGGGGCGCGCAGAATAGCACAAGGCACAGGCGGCAGGCGGCAGGCGGCAGGCGGCAGGCGGCAGGCAAGCGTAGCCCGGATGCAATCCGGGGATGGACGCCGCAAGTCCCGGATTGCATCCGGGCTACCCGCCGACGCTCTTGCCTGTGGCCTGCCGCCTGTAGCCTGTAGCCCACCTCTCCCCTATAATGCGCGGTCATTTTTTAACCACCTCAGACAGTGCCATGACCAAGAAGCTCTATATCGAAACCCACGGTTGCCAGATGAACGAGTACGACAGCTCGCGCATGGTCGACCTGCTGGGCGAGCATCAGGCTCTGGAGGTTACGGAAAAACCCGAAGAAGCCGACGTGATCCTGCTCAATACCTGCTCGATCCGCGAGAAGGCGCAGGACAAGGTGTTCTCCCAGCTCGGCCGCTGGCGCGAGCTGAAGCAGGCCAATCCGGACCTGGTGATCGGCGTCGGTGGCTGCGTGGCCAGCCAGGAAGGCGCGGCGATCCGCGACCGCGCCCCCTATGTCGACGTGGTGTTCGGCCCGCAGACCCTGCACCGCCTGCCGGAAATGATCGACGCCGCGCGCACCACCAAGACCGCCCAGGTGGACATCAGCTTCCCCGAGATCGAGAAATTCGACCGCCTGCCCGAGCCGCGCGTCGATGGTCCCAGCGCCTTCGTCTCGGTGATGGAAGGCTGCAGCAAGTACTGCACCTTCTGCGTAGTGCCCTACACCCGCGGCGAGGAAGTCAGCCGCCCGCTGGTCGACGTGCTGATGGAAATCACCTCCCTCACCGAGAAGGGCGTGAAGGAAGTCACCCTGCTCGGGCAGAACGTCAACGGCTATCGCGGGCAAGCCCCGGACGGCCATATCGCCGATTTCGCCGAGCTGCTGCATGCGGTGGCGGCGCTCGACGGTATCGAGCGCATCCGTTACAC
>NW_024074179.1:0-3349 GCF_014754425.2 Oryx dammah
GCCACACTGGATGAAACAGGGTTTGGAATCAAGGTTGCTGGGAGAAGTATCAATAACAACAGATATGCAGATGACACTATTCATGTGGGATAACATGGAAAGAACTACAGAGCCTCTTGAGGAAAGCAAAAGATGAGAGTGATTAAGGTTATTGAAAACTCAACATTCAAAATGAGATTCATGGCATCTGGTCTCATCACTTCATGGCATAAAGATGGGCAAACAATGGAAAGAGTTAGAAACTTTATTTGGGAGGGGGACTCCAATATCTCTGAAGATGGTGACTCTGTTCATGAAATTAAAGTATGCTTTGTCCTTGGAAGATAAGTTATAACCAGCTAGACAGCATATTATAAAGCAGACAAAAGCCAGTCTAGTCAAAGCTACGCACAGAGGTGAGAACTGGACATAAAGAATCTTGACCACCAAAGAATCGATGCTAATGATATGTGGTGTTGGAGAAAACTCTTGAGATTCCCTTCGACTGCAAGGAGACGAAAGGTGTCAATTCTAAAGGAAATCAGTTCAGAACAGTGATTGGAAGGGCTGATGCTGAAACTGGATCTTGGACATTTTGGCCACCTGTAGTGAAGGACTGACTCATTGGGAATGAGCCTGATGCTGAGAAATATTGAAGGCAGAGGAGAGGACAAAGACAAAAGATGAAATGCTTGGCGGCATCACTGACTCGATGGTTATGGATTTGAGCAGGCTCTCTGAGTTGGTGATGGAAACGAAAGCCTCGTATGCTGCAATTCATGCTGTCAGAAAGAGTTGTACAGGACTAACTGACTTACCGGTACTCACCGTACTTACCTAGGTTCTCAGCAAAACGAAAGTAGTAAAGAACTCTCTTACCCATCAATTGATAATCCTCACAGATTCTTAATGCCCCCTAAAATTTTTCACTGTTTCCTCAGAGATTCAGCCAAGATGGCCATTCTTTCTATTATATGGGTAAATACCCCCTAGGAAATAATGGAAGGGGCATAATTTACAGAAAGTTGTAGAAGAAAGTACATACATCAGGAAGTCTGTATGACCTTGTCAAAAACACTCAGTACATCCCTTTAATCCTTGATGCTGATTTCCTTCTGAATCCTGATGATAGGACCTCACCAATACTCAGGAATGGTCTTTGCAAAGGGCAGTGATCAAGACATTGCTACCTATTGTTTTAATGATGACACAAAGCAAGCACATCATGGTAATCATGCCTCTGTTAACCTCCCCTAACCAAGACAATAGGCTGCAGTAGGCATTTGTGAGC
The DNA here is from genome assembly GCF_014754425.2 of Oryx dammah. Lineage (NCBI taxonomy): Eukaryota > Metazoa > Chordata > Mammalia > Artiodactyla > Bovidae > Oryx > Oryx dammah. The sequence continues at coordinate 1,271 of NW_024074179.1, forward strand.
ATAAAGGATCACAAGGTGTCCCACAGACAGTCAGAGCCACCTGGGCCTTATCCACAGACGGTTTGCCAGGTGTGATTAGGTCACATTTTCCATGGCAAAAGATATCATCTATGGCCACCAGTCTTATTGCCAGTATTCTAGATTTGTGAGAACCCCGAAACACCACAATTCTAACTTGCAAAGTATACATTTGCTTAGAAAACAAAACCAACCAACCAAACAAAAAATGATAAAATGCAGTCCAAACTAAAGGGCCTAATGATAATCACATGGTCCTCAGCTCTATGAAGGGATATTAGGGCAACAAAAGCACAGGTCCAGGCAAGTTCATTGTTCACACCTGCTGCCCTTCAAAGGACATGTCCCAGTAATTGATAGAGTGCAGATTGTAAGTCCTCTACAACTTAGGAAATTGTGCCAACAAGACCTCTGAACCTTCCATCTTAGCCAAGCCTAAAAGACAGAATATGTGCACATCAGGCCCAAGGCACATTCAAATGGGAATATTTGGAGGTAACAGTACCAGGTAGAGGACACTGTAGAGAAGGTGTACACCAAAATGAAATCATAAAGAAAGCGGTTTTTGTCAGTCTCAGAGGGAAAATGTACATCTACCAGATGTTCAGGTTGATAGGATTCAAGTCACTAATAACACTCAACGTAGCCACATGTCAGTGTAGATTCCTGCTATGTAACTTCAGAAGCTTCTGTGCAGGCCTGTCTTCAGCCTCTGCTTTCCATTCCTTAATAGTGTTCATTCAATCAGCAGACAGTATGAAATATAGACACCCGAGGAAGATAATAAAGACTGTAACAGCAAAGAATCTTTCCAGGACAAGGGACAGACAATGCCACACGTTGGTGATAAGATGGAGGAAGTTGGAGAGGAGAATGAAGGGCCAATTTCAGAGCTAGCTTTTGGTCATTTAGGTTGATGGCAGCTGTTCCAGACCTGGCTGCAGGCCTTGGGGAGACATTTCCAAATGTAATAAATTAGTATGGTCTCTGTCCTCCATGAGCTTTTACAACCTTAAAGCCTCAGCCTCTGATACTATACCAAATACAGAGTCATAGCTTAGAAATTCAGGAGATATTAATTTAGGGAGGGTGTGTGAGACTTGTAGGTGATGTGTTCTATTTGATATGTTCTAACACTTAGCATAATTAATAGGGCTTGAGCCAGGACTCACTTAAATGCATGCAGACTCTTCTCTTAGGCATTTTCCAATTCCAAGATCATACAATCTCATATCTGGGATTTCACTTTCTTGGTGAGGACTTCTCCACTTTTAAAAAACGAAGATAGCACTAGCTGAGAAGACATATCTTTGTATTAAGATTTTCTATCAATTTCCCATTTCTACCAATTACACTAGGTAACTTCCTGCCACTGCTAAATATGGCTAACTATATAGTATCTCCTCCTGCCATACCAGAGGCACTACAATAATTGTAAAGGCAGATAACGTACAAAAGCATATTTACAGCTCATGATTCTTTGTTAATTTTCTTTTCAGTTGATGTAACCATAGGTGTGAGTGGGGTATTAAAGGCCCCCATAATAATTGTGGTACTGTTAATTTCCGCTTTCCTGCTTGCTTGCATTTGCCTTGCATCTTGAGGTGCTCCTAAATGGCACAATGGATTATTTACACATAATTGTTATATATAGATGTTACACTCACTAGTAATGGAATCACCTTTTCTCCAGTGCACAAGGAACATCCTCCAGGATAGTTCAATCCTGTCCCACAAACCTACCTTAAATTCAACAAAAATAGAAAAGGGAAAAATAAAGAATTTCAAGCATCTTTTCCAATCAAAATGAAGTAAGATTAGGTATCAACTGCAGAGGCGGGGGGGAAATATCAACATATGGAGGGTAACTCACACACATCTGAATAGCCAACTTACCACAAAGGAAATAAAAATGGAAAGTAAATTTAAATACAAACAAATTAAAATAAAACACGGCAGTGCAAAGCTCTGAATTCAGTAAAAAGAAGTGTTAAGAAGGAGATGTATAATAGCATATAAGCCTGGTCAAGGAAGAAGAGGAACATCAAAGAAACAGCCTAC
>NW_024074180.1:0-3347 GCF_014754425.2 Oryx dammah
GTATGTCAGGGTTTCCCAGGTGGCGCAGTGGTAATGAATTCACATGCTGATGCAAGAGACTCAAGAGATGCAAGAGATGTGGGTTCAATACCTGTGTCGTGAAGATCCCCTGAGAGGGAAATGGCAACCCACTCCAGTATTCTTGCCTGAAAATTCCATGTACAGAGGAGCCTGGTGGGCTACAGTTCATGGGATTGCGAAGAGTCGGACACAACTGAGCACACACACATTACATTATTACGTTACATTACATATGTATGTCACTACTGCATCTGGGCGAGAGAACTCTGAACTTGGACTCCGTGAATCCTTTTTTTCCTTCCTACTGCCTGGGTCACAGACATGGCAGCAGTCAAGCTTTGATCTTGCAGATGAATACAATGACTTGATAGGCAGAGAACAACAGTATGCAAGGGAGCTGCATCCCTGAATGACCTCATGGAGCAAAATTCCCACTCAAGCCAACAGTGAAGGGACTATAACATGTCTTCTAAGCTGTAGCAACTGCCACCCAAATGAGCTCTTTCTCCAGTGAGTTCTTTCTCCCTGCTTTCCTGCCATCAGAGTGATGTAGCAAGCACAATTCTGAGCATGCTTGATAATCTACAAAGACTACCTGTCTTTGGAAGACCGTCTATGATCTAGGCCACAACTGATGTTTCAAGTTCATCTTCAATGAGCCTTTTGCTACAGTGGACTCTGGCTAACGTGTAGCCCTTATTCATTGCCATTGTATATTTGCTCATTCTCTTCCTTCAAAACACATTTCCTCTAATCTCTCTTTGATGAAATCCTGAGTCACCCTTCAAGATCCAGAAGAAAGTACACCTCCTTTTGAAACCATCTATAACCTTTCCAAATATAACTATTGCTCTGAAACAGACTCAAATATTTCATTTGTAACATTATGTTAGCACTGCTATCTTTCTACCTTATTTTATACTATGTGCCCCCTTCAAGGTATAGGTTTGCCAAGAGTGAGAAATTTGCTTTAAATATCCAGTGACAATGAGTGTCTCACAGGGTTACATGTACCAGTAAAATGAGAGTTCAGGTGTTGCTGGCAAAAGACAGTATTGCTCAATTTTAATAATTCCAAATAAAGACAATTGAAAACACTACGTGGCAGCCACACAGGCCATCTCATGGTTTCCTGAGGAAATGAAGCTTGTTTTCACCTCAGCAACCTGCCAATCTCCTGCCTGCAACACTATTCCACTACCTCTTCAAATGGCTTACCCCCTCCCTTTATTTACAACTTTTATGTATGTTACCTCCTCAGAGAATCCTTTTCTGACCAACACAGCTAGAATAGCTACCTCCTATAGCCATTACCCATATACTTGTTACCATTCTTAATTTTCACCTGAAATTTTATATGCATATACTCATTCATGTGTATACATTCATGTTAACATATACATATTCATATACTAATTATTATTTGAATTAGTATCGGACGTGACTTAGCAACTAAACCACCACCAGATTTCCTTTGTATGTTTTTCTTATAAAACTCTCACCTTTCAAGATTGTAAACACTTCAATATCGGGGACCATGTCACAGTCTATACCTATTGCAGGGATAAGCATATAATAATTACACAATTAAATGTCTGTCAAATTGAACTGAATCAATATAGAATCAATCACATTTGTTGCTCATTTACTTGTACTGATTTTTAAAAACTGACTAAAAGATTAAAGAGTCCATCTTTGTGGGTACATACCAAGTGTTAAAATAGTTTTTAAAAAAAGAAAGACAGCTTTCAGTTTAATGCCAATTATTGCTTGGAAGATTCATTATAATAGCTTACATATGTAGCAACACTTTGAGGTACATATTGAGTAAATATTTTTATTGCCAAGTTAGAGTTAAGCGAGTTGAAAATCTGCATTGATTTTAATATCATAAATTGGAAAAGTACAAACAAACACTAGAGATTAGCTAAATCCACTTAGAGATAAATAAACTGCAGCTAAAGAAAACTAACAGAATTCCCAAAGTCCGTTCAGACTCTGAGTGGACTAAGATGTCACAAGATGAAATAATGGCAATGTTGAAATAGAAAATTATGTTTACTTCATACATGTTGTAAAGTTTTTTTTAAAAAAAAGAAAGCACTGATCATCTAATTTCACCAAGAGATGGGAATACTAGACCACCTGACCTGCCTCTTGAGAACCCTATATGCAGATTAGAAAGCAACAGTTAGAACTGGACATGGAACAGACTGGTTCCAAATAGGAAAAGGAGTACGTCAAAGGTGTATATTGTCACCCTGCTTATTTAACTTCTATGCAGAATACATCATGAGAAACACTGGGCTGGAAGAAGCACAAGCTGGAATCAAGACTGCCAGGAGAAATATCAATCAGCTCAGATATGCAGATGACACTGCCCTTATGGCAGAAAGTGAAGAGGAACTAAAAAGCCTCTTGATGAAAGTGAAAGAGGAGAGTGAAAAAGTTGGCTTAAAACTCAACATTCAGAAAACTCAGATCATGGTATCTGGTCCCATCACTTCATGGGAAATAGACAGAGAAACAGTGGAAACAGTGTCAGACTTTATTTTGGGGGGCTCCAAAATCACTGCAGATGGGACTGCAGCCATGAAATTAAAAGACACTTACTCCTTGAAAGGAAAGTTATGACCAACCTAGACAGAATATTAAAAAGCAGAGACATTACTTTTCCAACAAAGGTCTGTCTAGTCAAGGCTACGGTTTTTCCAGTGGTCATGTGTGAGAGTTGGACTGTGAAGAAGGCTGAGCGCTGAAGAATTGATGCTTTTGAACTGTGGTGTTGGAGAAGACTCTTGAGAGTCCCTTGGACTACAAGGAGATCCAACCAGTCCATCCTAAGGGTGATCAGTCCTGGGTGTTCATTGGAAGGACTGATGCTGAAGCTGAAACTCCAGTACTTTGGACACCTCATGCGAAGAGTTGACTCATTGGAAAAGACTCTGATGCTGGGAGGGATTGGGGGCAGGAGGAGAAGGGGACGACAGAGGATGAGATGGCTGGATGGCATCACCGACTCAATGGACATGAGTTTGAGTCAACTCCGGGAGTTGGTGATGGACAGGGAGGCCTGGCGTGCTGCAGTTCATGGGGTCGCAAAGAGTCGGACACGACTGAGTGACTGAAATGAACTGAACTGGACTGAATTGAACTGTGTTGGAAGAGTACATCTTAGATTTAACATTAGGAAAGATAATATATAATCAAAACTTAAAGGTAAACTTTCCTAAGAAAATGTGATGAATAGCATTATATCAAATATAAAAGAAAAAAGGATTTTCATACCTCCATATTAAATTCAGGAGACCACACAAGATGATAGA
>NW_024074181.1:0-3347 GCF_014754425.2 Oryx dammah
GGGGGGCTCTTTATAGATATAATTAAGTTAAAGATCCTGAGATAAGATCATCTCGGATGACCTGGGTGGATCTAACCCCAGTGATGAGTATCTTTAGAAAAGACAAAAGAGAAGACACAGAGACAGAGGAGAAGCCATTGAAGATCAAGGTGGGCATCAGGGTGATGCACCCACAAGCCAAGAGACTCCTAGCGCCACAAGAAGCACGGAAGGATTCTCCCCAGAGGTTTCTGGAGGAGCATGGTCCTGCCAACAATCTGAGGTTGAACTTGTAGCTCCAGAACTGAGACAATAGATTTCCGTTGTTTGAAGCCACCCAGTTTTTTATGGCAGCCACAGGAAACTAATTAACGATGGTGTTACCTGGTATCGGAGCACTCTGGATGCTGATATTCAAAGGCTGCGTCTTTTGTGTGCCCATTTTTGGGATATTTTTTGGAGACCCCCCTTGCTGGGGGGCCGCTGCTCACCCATTCTCTGGTTCAGATGGTACAGTGGTTGACCACCAGCTCCTGCACTTAGTGGCATGTTGCACCCAGCCTTCTGTTGAGTCAGGCCACCTGCAGACAGGCCTCTTAGGTGAGGTCCTTCCAGAATAACCCAGGTTCTTGCTTGCTATGCACTTAGCCCTTGGGAAAGTCCTAGCAGCTCTGCCCCCCTCCCCACCCTGCCGCAAGCCCTGGAACCAGAGGCTGCTCCCTCTGCCATCAGAGGTAGACTTAAGCAGCCCCTGCTAGCTCCTCACCTGTAGGGGTTTTCCAGGGAGTCAAGCACTTGTGCCCTTTCAATTCAGTTCAGGAGCATCTGTCAGTCTCTCTTGAGTGGTTCTCTCAAGTTCCCCTCCACTTGCCGGAAAGGCTGGAGGAAGTTTCTAGAATTCTAACAACCATCTTCCAATTTTGCCTTCTCTTCTGCATCAGCTGAAAAGGGGTGACATCCCATGGTTGGCACATGTAGTGTTGGGCTCTCCACTTAGCCCCATGTAGACTGTCTCTCTAGAAGAGTGCCCGGCGGGCACTTAAACACTGAGCTCAGATCTAGGTGGAATCAAAGTCAGGAAATTCCCATTTAATATCCTCTAGCCCCAGGGGTGACCTGGAGGTCATTTCCATACCTCTTGTTCTCCTATCCCACACCTTCTGACCATTCTGCCCTTTCTCTGGAAGGGAAGTTCTTCTACCACAGATCTGTGGCAACAGAGTAGGAGAGAATGAAGGATCCACAAGCCAGGCTCCCATTACTTGGTGGTACATATCATTCAAGAGGCAGCGAAACAACACGGATTCTACTTGGTCACTGTTGGCGGGGGGGGGGTGGGGGCTTCACAATCCATGTAATCAGCAAAATAGAGAAAAAGTACAAAAAGAGACGGGATGAAAGGATACCAACTCAAATACCACCGCCTGTCTATTCAGCTGACTCCCGTGTTGCTGTTAACAAGATCGAGTCGACACCCACCCCTGGGACGTCACTCTGTCAGTGACTTGTTACCATGAGGAACGCATCTACCTGTGAGGTGGACTATCCTATGAGAGCCCCCGCTGCATTTGGTTCTCAGGGTTTTCTTTCAAAAGGATGTCGTTTTGTAAGAGCATTTCATCAGAGGAGCAGCATGCGTCTGACTCTTTGTGACTATAGCCCACCAGGCTCCTCTGTCCATGGGGATTCTCCAGGCAGGAATGCTGGAGTGGGTTGCCATGCCCTCCTTCAGGGGATCTTCCCAACCCAGGGATCGAACCCAGGTCTCCTGCATTGCAGGCGGATTCCTTACCGTCTGAGCCACCAGGGACGGCCAAGAAGTAAGCAGTGAACTAAAACCCGTGCTGCTTCCTTGGTCTTCCGTGCGGGTACCCCACAGCCTGAAGGCTCACTGTCCCAGATTCACCACTGTGCACAGCATCCTCAGACCCCCTTTCCCACATAACCAGGGCGTGCTGCCAGAAGCAACCACTCCTTAGGAACGACAATATGAAGGAGAACCATGCTCATCCCAGGTCTTCTGAGTCTTCAGCGGGAGATGCAGTTGCCCAGAAGTGTACCATTCTGATTTACGGTGCCCAAGAGAAGCAGTTTTTCCGTTTCAGCCTCACTTTTCCCCCGTAACAACCTACCATACTATAGTTGCTACATCATTTGGTGCACCAATAGTATTTATGTTATTATTCATTTCAAACCTGACCCAAACACCACCTAGGTTTCTAGCTGCTGAAGACGATGAAGGTGTTCAACTCCTTGTCGTGACAAGAGTAAATCACTTAGCTTGCTATGTTGGCTGGGACAATTACATGTTCTCAATACCAGCTTTTATGTGACGGCATTCACCTGGTGGACTCGGACAGGTTTTGCGACCCAGCTTTCATCCCACCTTCTGAACAGCCATCAGGTGCCCTGCTCTGCCCTAGCCAGGGGGCAGCTACATGATCCAAGGTGGCCTGATTGCACACCTCTCCCTGGAAAGTGACTTTTGTGGAACAATGGGGAGAGTAACTTGGTAAGAGATCATTCCAGCAGATGGTGGCTTCCTGATCGACAGTGGCTTTTTCCCATCCACTTCTAGCCCTGGAGCTTATTTCCAAGGCTGGGTTGCTGGGCTTTCCATCGTCCTACACGCTCGTCTTTCCTTACTGTAACTTCCCTTTGCTGTAGGTGAGCAGAGGTCTGTTTTCTGTCGCTGGCTACCAGCAAACACTGACTCAGCCTCCATCTTAATGCAGCTGTGTGATCTGAATCATCAGAGGAGAATCCCTGATCTTACACAGTGCTGAAAGTGCCTTCTTACCTGTTCCTTGGTATTAAGGCAGTAGAAGCTACTATTATAAAAGAGTAAACATTATTTGGGCTTCCCTGGTGGCTTGGTGGTAAAGAATGTGCCTGCCAATGCAGGACCCGTAGGTTCAATCCCTGGGTCGTCAGGAAGACCTCCCGGAGAAGGAAATGGCAACCTACTCCAGTATTCCTGCCTCAGAAATCCCATGGACAGAGGAGCCTAGCGGCCTACAGTCCACAGGATCGCAAAAGAGTCGGACACGACTCAGTGAGTAAACAACAACAACAGTTACTTAGTGAGGTTACAGTTCCACCTCTTTATTCCTTAAGCCTGAGTGTTTTTTTTTTTTTTTAATAAGGGCCGTTTCCTTTTCATTTGTCAGAGATCAACAGAATGGGACAGAGGACAAGTCAATGTTGACAGGGTGAACAGGGAGAGAATGAGAGGCCTGCAAGCTTGGATATTCAAGAGCTCAGGGGTGAGTGACTGGAATGTTCTGGGTACCCAGAAAGAAGCACGAGTTCACAGAACACTAGGGAGAGGAGAAATGGGATGGAGAGGAAGCAAGAGACGCTGAAGA
>NW_024074182.1:0-3346 GCF_014754425.2 Oryx dammah
TTTTGCACTGACTCTGAGACAGGGAAAGACACGATATTGCTCCTTGGTGTGGTTTTGTAAGGATCCTCAAATTTCAGGGTTAGATTGGTTTCCAGGCACCACAACTCCTGGGCACGTGAAGTAAGAGAGTCTAATGCTGAAGATCCTGAGCTTTAGAGATAGATCTGCCTCCTAAATTTGCTTCTGTCCTTTTTCCTTTCTGGGAAACCACAGTTTATAGGTTAAAATATATCCATGATGATAATGATTGTGTTTGTGATGATAATGGTGCAAAGTTCATATTTACTGAGTCCTCGTCATAGCCAGAGAATGCACATGTGTGAAATCATTTCATTTTTGTACTAACTCCCCAGAGTAAGCAATATTATCCCCAATAGTTAGATGGAAAAAGTGAGGCAAAGAGAGGTTAAATAATTTGCTCAGTCACTCTGATAGGAGTGAGATTCAGATAAGCTGACTACAGAGCTGACTACAGAGCTTATACAGTTTTATTATTAAAATTCTTATGATATTTGTGACTTCTCCAGAATAATTTATATGAGAAATTGTGATTTCACTAGAACCTGGCAGGAAGTTTCTCAAAACGGTTTGGAACCAATGATAGCTCTCTCTTTTGTTTTTTCCTTCTAAAATTGTAAGGACTATAAAAGTAGAGGCCCTATCATCTGCTTAGGAATTTTTATTTTTAATTCATTGAACAAGGGGTTGATACCACTGAAGAGTGGAATTCCTCACCACACCTTTCTGGTCTTGTGTGAGCAGATGGCTCCTCTGGATGGTGTGAGATTTGTTGTGTGGTGTGGTTAAAAGGGGACCGAGGGTAACAGCTGTGTGTTCCAAGGAGAGCACCCATCATCACGAGATTTGAGACAGTGGTTGTGTGCAGATGGTTAGTGTGCAGAAGAGGAGACTCGAGGCCCATGGTGGCGACCCTCCCCACCTGACAAGTGTTTCTCTGAGACTGTAGAGCGTCCTGGTTAAGACCTTGATGCGTGCCGTCCTGTGGAGTGAGAATGATCTGGGTCTCACACCCAGCTACTTACGAGAAGCTACTTATGAAGCCTTGCTTTTTTAATTTGCAGAAGGACAAAGGAGGTAGTAATACAAATCCAAAATGCCTCATTTGCATTTCTAAAATCCCCAAATACCCGACAGCAGGATATATTTTCGTAAGCCCGTGGCAAACTCATTTGGCGACTAAACCTGACCTGACCTGACATGGAGCTTGTTGGGGTCTTTCTTTATCTCACCATTTGTCAATATACTGTATTTTGCTGGTAGATATTAATGTGTTTGATTAAAGCACACTATCCCAGGCACTGATAATATTAGACAAGATACTATATATCTCTCTCTCTATCTCTCTCTCTTTCTATATATATGTATATTATATTGGGCTACCCAGGTGGAGCTAGTGGTAAAAAACCTGCCTGACAGTGCAAGAGACCTAAGAGACACAGGTTCAGTTCTTGGGTCAGGAAGATGCCCTGGAGGAAGGCATGGCAACCCACGTCAGAATTCTTGGTTGGAGAATCCCATGGGCAGAGGAACCTGGTGGGCTATACTCCATGGGGTCGTAAAGAGTCAGACACTACTGAAGCAACTTAGCACACAGGCGTGCATTGTATTACCTTTCTAATATAATAAAAATTGTCATAAATTTCAAAGTTCACCTTGCCCCAAACCTTTTGTACAAGGGATGAAAGACCTGTACTAACTACCTCATTACGTTTCTGTGTGGATTAAGAGGAATAAAATATAGAAACGGTTTAGCAGAGATGCTGGCATAATATGAATCAACAACGTGGTAAGCAATTTTGCTGTGCTCTGCCTTCAGTTTTGCCCTCTTTATAACAGCACTGTGACACAGCATTGCGTAAGGGTGCTACGCTGCTGTCCCCAGGACTTTTTTCCCAAGGTCCTTTGAACATTTTGATGTCAGCGCTTTTGTAATTTTTAGAAGATTTCAACTGTTAAGTTTTTTTTTAGGTCACAAAGACATCTCAATGGTCTGATGACTGAAACAGTGAGAGCTTGCAGTGTTCACTACTCCATAAGAAACAGCTAAGCTTACACACGCACAAGCAACAACCGTGTCAGTTCCACTGCCCAGCCAAGCACTGTCACAAGATGTTAAATCAGAAAATCTTAAAAGGCACTTCAAGCTCAGAGGTAAAATGCAAAAATATATGCATCTTAGAATCCAGAAGACGGCCTGGGCTACCTTGGGCTTTTTTAAACTCCAGTTCTCTGGCGGGCGGTGGGCTGAGCTTGGACTGATATTGCTGGGGATACGGGAGCAGGGCTTCAGATTCCCCCAGGTGGTTGCACCAGGTGGCCTGTGAGGACCTGCCTGGCGCTGGAGTTCTCTGGGGCTCTGAGAAGAAGAGGAGACAGCCTGCATGTGTTCAAGAGGCCCTGGTGTGGTTTCCTCGACTTCCAGGTTGTGCCGGCTCTTGGACTGTCCTCTTTGACTGGTTTTCCAGGCCGGGTTGAGTTCTCATCAGTCATACATTCTGTTCTGCTTTTGTCCAAAAAGCCAAGTATAGGGAAAAAAGGGGTTGAGTTTTGAAACACTTTTCATCTGTGACAAAGAAAAGCATTTACATTTCACATGAAATTGTGGATCAACTTGGCAACATTTGAAGAAAATTTGAGAAAGCTATTCACAGTCTTTAAGTTAGCTACTACTGATGCATACTGACATTCTCTGATGGAAGGGGTGAACCCAGAATGCCCCCTTTCCCTGTCAGAGCTCTGAATCCACCGAGACACAAGGAGGTGGACAAATGGAGAACAGAATGCCAGCTTTATTAGAGACAAAGAGAATGATGGAGATGGAAGCAACAGTGGATTTCTAAAATTGTTCCCCAGAATTAGGCTGGCTTTTCCACTCAGCTATTGACAGCACTGGAAAAAAGACATTTTTCCCTTTGGGGTCAGGACTTTATTCTACATGGCAGAAAGTGCAACTGTTCTCTGCACACACTTTTGGACTGTTAAAGGGAAGCGGAAAGATGGGTTATGAAAGCTCTGTGCTTTGTTTTCAGGTCTCCAATGAGATTTGGGAGCTCTCTGCAAGGAGGAATAAGCAAAGGGACAGGAGTATTTGGGGAAACTTTTTCTTTAGACCTGCAAGTGGGACATAAGTATTCTGCATCTAATTAGCCTCTCCTTGCTTGAAGCTTTTTTTGGTGTGGAGAGGGAGCCTATAATCCTTTATGGTTTATCCTTTGAAATAATTTTGGTCTCTTTAATCAAATTTTATATTTGCAAACTGTCATGTACAAAAAATATAAATAACCTTGATCTTGATGTTTGGGATTCCCTGGTGACCCAGATGGTA
>NW_024074183.1:0-3346 GCF_014754425.2 Oryx dammah
CTCGGCTTTGACGCGGGCGATCAGGTCGACCAGGTTCTCCGGTTTGCCCGGGTCCGGGTGGTGGTTGGGGAAGTTGCCGTCCACTTCGCAGAACAGCGGGATGACGCTGCAGCCCAGCGCTTCGATCAGCTGCGGGGCGATCACGCCGGCGGCGCCGTTGCCGCAGTCGACCACCACCTTGAGCGGCTTGGCCAGGGCGATGTCGTCGCGGATGGTCTTGAAGTAGCGCGGCAGGACGTCGACCTGCTGCACGCTGCCGACGCCCGTGGCCAGATCGTTGTTGTCCAGGCGGGTTTTCAGCGCCTGGATCTGCTCGTTGGCCAGGGTGTCGCCGGCGATGATGATCTTGAAGCCGTTGTAGTCCGGCGGGTTGTGGCTGCCGGTCAGCATCACGGCCGAACGACCTTCCAGTACGTTGGCGGCGAAGTAGACCACCGGGGTCGGCACCATGCCGATGTCGGTGACTTCGCAGCCGCAGTCCAGCAGGCCCTGCACCAGTTGCTGCAGCAGTTCGGGGCCGGACAGGCGGCCATCTCGGCCGACGATCACCTTGGGTTCGCCCTGCGCCAGGCTCTGCGAACCAATGGCGCGGCCGATCCAGTAGGCGTATTCGGCGGTCAGGGAGTCACCCACCACGCCACGAATGTCGTAGGCGCGGAAGATGTCGGCGGGAAGTTTCGGGGCGCTTTGGCTAGTGCTCATTGCGGGGCTCTGCTCCAGTCCCAGGAGATCCTGGTCTTCATCGAGAATGTCGATATCGAGGATATCGGTGTCCTGAAACAGCGGATCGACCAGCTCGGCAGGTTTGCTGACCGGCGGAGTGGCAGGGGCCGCTGCTGTTCCTTTAGTGGCGGTACTGCTGCCTTCGGGGCTGCTGCGGCGCGGCAGGCGCGCCAGACTCTGCGCCAGCGTATCGAGTGCCGGTACGCTGAGGCTGAAGGCTTTGACGTTCTTGCCGGCAGAGAGTTCTTTCAGCATTTGTCCGAGCTGCTGGACATCACCATTGATGCGCCGCTGCAGGGCACCCTGGACCAGGATCAGGCCAATCAGGGCGCCGCCCAGGGCCAGCAGAAGCGCCAGGCCGAGCATCGTCGGCGGAAGGCTGCCCTGGGCCAGGCCGGGGCCGGGGATGAAGCTGATTTTCCAGTAGGGGTTGCCAGTGGCGAAGGTCTGCGCGGCGCCTTCGCCAGGCTGACCGCGCTGCAGCAGCACCTGTTCCGGGGTGTTGGCGAACTGCTGGACCAGTTGTACCTGGCCGTATTCGGCCGGCAGTGTCGGCAGCGCGGCGAGCAGGCGTTGTAGGTCGAAGGCCAGCAGCAGCGTGCCCTGGGCCGGCTGGCTTTCGCTGACGCGCAGGGCCACGGCGCTATAGGCCAGCCAGCGCTGGCCGACCCGGTAGGCTTCGACGGCCGGTTGCTGGCCGCTTTCGGCACGGCGCAGCATGTCCAGGCCGGCGAAATTCATCGGCGCGGCGCGGCTGGTGTTCTGCACGGCTCCCCGCGGCGATTGAGATGGGCATCGATCACGCCATCCCAATAGCCCAGGCGGCGTTCGGCTTCGCCGATCTGCAGGCTGTCGCCGCTCTGCAGCGCCTGCAGCAGCTCCGGGTTGCGAGCCGCGGCCAGGCTGTCGGCCTGCATCTGCTTGAGCGCCTGCTGCACGGCAGCGGCCTGGTTGCTGCCGAGGGCTTGCGCCAGTTCGGCCTGGCGCGCCTGGTTGCTGCTGCTGTCGGCGAACCACAGCAGAGCCCCGGCCGCACCCGTACCGATCAGGGCTGCCAGCAGGCCCGGCAGGAGCTGGCCCAGCGAGGGTTTGGCTGCCTTGCTCCTGGGCTCGCTCGGCACCAGGCTGGCGGCAGTGTCGGCTTCCTTGGCGCTGCGCTTGAAGAGTTTCACGTCGGTGCTCCTCGGCGGGTCGTCCTGTGATGGGATGATCAGTGGCTGCCGGAATGGCCGAAGCCGCCCGCGCCGCGTTGGGTTTCGTCGAACTGCTCGACCAGCTCGAAATGCGCCTGCACCACCGGTACCAGCACCAGCTGCGCGATGCGCTCGCCGATGGCGATGGTGAAGGGCGTCTGGCCACGGTTCCAGCACGACACCATCAGCTCGCCCTGGTAGTCCGAGTCGATCAGGCCGACCAGGTTGCCGAGCACGATGCCGTGTTTGTGGCCCAGGCCCGAGCGCGGCAGGATCATCGCGGCCAGGCCGGGGTCGCCGATGTAGATCGACAGGCCAGTGGGGATCAGTACGGTCTGACCCGGTTCGAGGACGACGTCCTCCTTGAGCATGGCGCGCAGGTCGAGGCCGGCCGAACCGGGGGTGGCGTATTGCGGCAGCGGGAATTCCTGGCCGAGGCGAGGATCGAGGATCTTGGCTTGCAGAGCGTGCATGGTCAGTTCTTGTTCAGTCGTTCGGCGATAAGGGTGATCAACTGGCGGGCGATCTTGCCCTTGCTGGTCTGGGCGAAGCTGATCTGCTGCAGTTCGCGGTCGATCACGGTGATAGCGTTCTCTTCACTATTGAAGCCGATGCTGGGGTTGGCTACATCGTTGGCGACGATCAGGTCGAGATTCTTGTCGCGCAGCTTGCGCGAGGCGTATTCGAGCAGGTTCTCGGTCTCGGCGGCGAAGCCCACGCTGAAGGGGCGGTCGTCGCGGCCGGCGATGGTGGCGAGGATATCCGGGTTGCGCACCATTTGCAGGAGCATTCCTTCGCCGCTGCTGGGGTCTTTCTTCAATTTGTGCTGGGCGACCACTTCCGGGCGGTAGTCGGCCACTGCTGCAGCGGCGATCAACACGTCGCAGGGCATGGCGGTTTCGCAGGCGGCCAGCATGTCGCGGGCGCTGACCACGTCGATGCGGCTGACCCGGTCCGGTGTCGGCAGGTGCACCGGGCCGCTGACCAGGGTGACCTTGGCGCCTGCCTCGGCAGCGGCTTCGGCCAGGGCGAAGCCCATCTTGCCGGAGCTGTGATTGGTGATGTAGCGCACCGGGTCGATGTTTTCCTGGGTCGGGCCGGCGGTGATCAGGATGTGCAGACCGTCCAGCGCCTGGCGCTGGAAGCAGTCGGCGGCGAGCAGGGCGAGATCGTTGGGCTCGAGCATGCGGCCAAGACCGACGTCGCCGCAGGCCTGGCTGCCGGAGGCCGGGCCGAACAGGCGCATGCCGCGGCCTTGCAGCAGCTCCAGATTGGCCTGGGTGGCGGCGTCGCGCCACATGGCCTGGTTCATCGCCGGGGCCAGGGCGATGGGTGCATCGGTGGCCAGTACCAGGGTGGTCAGCAGGTCATTGGCCACGCCCTGGGCCAGGCGTGCGATCAGGTCGGCAGTGGCCGGGGCGATGAGAATC
>NW_024074184.1:0-3345 GCF_014754425.2 Oryx dammah
GGCATTGCCTTTCTTTGGGACTGGAATGAAAACTGACCTTTTCCAGTCCTGTGGCCACTGCTGAGTTTTCCAAATTTGCTGGCATATTGAGTGCAGTACTTTCACAGCATCATCTTTCAGGATTTGAAATAGCTCAACTGGAATTCCATCACCTCCACTAGCTTTGTTCATAGTGATGCTTTCTAAGGCCCACTTGATTTCACATTCCAGGATGTCTGGCTCTAGGTGAGTGATCATACCATCGTGATTATCTTAGTCATGAAGATCTTTTTTGTACAGTTCTTCTTATCTCCATTGTGCCCAGGCGTCAGTCTTCAGGAAAAGTAGAAAGAGCCAACCAATTCTTAAAATCAGCAATAAAAAAGATAACCCAGGAGACCTCCCTGAGATGGAAGGAGGCTTTACCAACAGCTCTCCTCTGCACCCATATTGCCCCTAAGGAACAGGTTGGTCTTAGTCCTTATGAGATGCTATATGGAAGACCTTTTGTTGATGTCAATGACCTCTTCCTAGATCCAGAGGCTCAGACCCTCTGGTCTTATGCCATGGCCATTGTGCAATTCCAACAGGATATATGCTTGTAGGACGTCAACCAGGACCCAAAAGATTCTAAAGAGCCACCACTATATGCTCCAGGGACTCAAGTCCTAATTAAAGTCCAGAAAGATGGGTCCCCAAAGGCCCAACTCCAGCCCACGTGGAAGGGCCCCTACCCTGTAATACTTTCTACGCCCACAGCAGTCAAGGTGCCAGGACATGACTCCTGGATTCACTACTCATGAGTCAAGCCATGGAAGAAAACCGAAGAGGATACTCAATACACCTGTGAGCCCCTGGGAGATCTCAGATACCTATTCAGGACTACAAATGAGTGCCATCCCCAAAATCAAGTTTCTGGGGATAGGATTTCTCAGGATAGCTCTAAAGAGCCAACACAGCTTGGCAGGGGTTGTATCCCAAAACAGACAGGAGATAGATCTGACCTCTGTACAAGGAGGGACTTGATCCATCTTGAATGAGACGTGTTGTTCCCGGGTAAATACCTCCAGCTAAGTTACATTAAGTCTCACAATCTCAAGAAAAACATGCAGATCTACAGGATCTAAAAGAACGAGATGGAGAGTCCTTAGGGTGGCTACAGTCTCTCTTTGGGGGATCCTTCTTCTGGCAATGGGGAATTTGGCATTGGAGGCGGCCGAGTGGAGCAACCCCATGTCCAGGGAGCGGTGACTGCTCTGGCGCAGGAGGGCCGAGAGGAGCTACTCCACGTTCAAGGTCAGGAGGGGCGGCTGTGAGGAGATATCCTTCATCCAAGGTAAGGAGCAGCGGCTGTGCTTTGCTGGAGCAGCCGTGAAGAGATACCCCACAGCCAAGGTAAGAGAAACCCAAGTAAGACGGTAGGTGTTGCAAGAGGGCATCAGAGGGCAGACACACTAAAACCATAATCACAGAAAACTAGCCAATCTGATCACATGGACGATAGCCTTGTCTAACTCCATGAAACTAAGCCATGTTGTGGGGCCACCCAAGACGGGTGGGTCATGGTGGAGAGGTCTAACAATGTGGTCCATTGGAGAAGGGAATGGCAAACCACTTCAGTATTCTTGCCTTGAGAACCCCATGAACAGTATGAAAAGGCAAAATGATAGGATACTGAAAGAGGAATTCCCCGCGTCAGTAGGTGCCCAATATGCTACTGGAGATCAGTGGAGAAATAACTCCAGAAAGAATGAAGGGATGGAGCCAAAGCAAAAACAATACCCAATTGTGGATGTGACTGGTGATAGAAGCAAGGTCCGATGCTCTAAAGAGCAATATTGCATAGGAACCTGCAATCTCAGGTCCATGAATCAAGGCAAATTGGAAGTGGTCAAACAGGAGATGGCAAGAATGCACGTTGACATTCTAGGAATCAGCGAACTAAAATGGAGTGGAATGGGTGAATTTAACTCAGATGACCATTATATCTACTACTGTGGGCAGGAATCCCTTAGAAGAAATGGAGTAGCCATCACGGTCAACAAAAGAGTCCGAGATGCAGTACTTGGATGCAATCCCAAAAATGACAGAATGATCTCTGTTCGTTTCCAAGGCAAACCATTCAATATCACAGTAATCCAAGTCTATGCCCCAACCAGTAATGCTGAAGAAGCTGAAGTTGAACAGTTCTATGAAGACCTACAAGACCTTTTAGAACTAACACCCAAAAAAGATGTCCTTTTCATTATAGGGGACTGGAATGCAAAAGTAGGAAGTCAAGAAACACATGGAGTAACAGGCAAATTTGGCCTTGGAGAACAGAATGAGGCAGGGCAAAGGCTAATAGAGTTTTGCCAAGAGAATGCACTGGTCATAGCAAACACCCTCTTCCAACAGCACAAGAGAAGACTCTACACATGGACATCACCAGATGGTCAATACTGAAATCAGATTGATTCTATTCTTTGCAGTCAAAGATGGAGAAGCTCTATACAGTCAGCAAAAACAAGACTGGGAGCTGACTGTGGCTCAGATCATGAACTCCTTGTTGCCAAATTCAGACTTAAATTGAAGAAAGTAGGGAAAACCACTAGACCATTCAGGTATGACCTAAATCAAATCCCTTACGATTATACAGTAGAAGTGAGAAATAGATTTAAGGGACTAGATCTGATAGATAGAGTGCCTGATGAACTATGGATGGAGGTTCGTGACACTCTACAGGAGACAGGGATCAAGACCATCCCCATGGAAAAGAAATGCAAAAACGCAAAATGGCTGTCTGGGGAGGTCTTACAAATGGCTGTGAAAAGAAGAGAAGTGAAAAGCAAAGGAGAAAAGGAAAAATATAAGCATCTGAATGCAGAGTTCCAAAGAATAGCACGGAGAGATAAGAAAGCCTTTGTCAGTGATCAGTGCAAAGAAATAGAGGAAAACAACAGAATGGGAAAGACTAGAGGTCTCTTCAAGAAAAGTAGAGCTACCAAGGGAACATTTCATGCAAAGATGGGCTCGATAAAGGACAGAAATGGTATCGATCTAAGAGAAGCAGAAGATATTAAGAAGAGGTGGCAAGAATACACAGAACTGTACAAAAAAGAGCTTCACAACCAAGATAATCACGATGGCGTGATCACTCACCTAGAGCCAGACATCCTGGAATGTGAAGTCAAGCGGGCCTTAGAAAGCATCACTAAGAACAAAGCTAGTGGAGGTGATGGAATTCCAGTTGAGCTATTTCAAATCCTGAGAGATGATGCTGTGAAAGTGCTGCACTCAATATGCCAGCAAATTTGGAAAACTCAGCAGTGGCTACAGAACTGGAAAAGGTCAGTTTTCATTCCAGTCCCAAAGAAAGGCAATGCC
>NW_024074185.1:0-3345 GCF_014754425.2 Oryx dammah
CAGAGAGATGGCTCACCCCTTGTGCCCTCTGAGGACACAGGGAGACCACCGTCCACCAGCCACCTGCTCTGTCTTGATCATGGAGCTCCCAGCCTCCAAAACTGAGAAGTAAGAGTCTGTTGTTAGTAAGTCATCTATTACAATACCACATGTAAAATAGCCAGCAGGAATTTGCTGAGTGACTCAGGGAACTCAAACAGGGGTTCTGCGACCAGCTACAAGGGTGGGATGGGGAAGGAGATGGGACGAAGTTTCGGGAGGGAGGGGACATGGGTGAACCCATGGATGATTCTTGTTGATCTATGACAGAAAACCATGAAATTCAGTAAAGCAATCATCCTTCAGTTAAAAAATAAAGTGCAAAGAAAGAGCCACCTAGCCTATGGTGTTTCTGTTTCAGTAGCCTGAAAGGGCAAACACATGACAAGTGAGAATTACATCAAGATCATGGCATCCGGTCCCATCACTCCATGGGAAATAGATGGAGAAACAGTGGAAATAGTGTCAGACTTTTTGGGGGGGGGCTCCAAAATCACTGCAGATGGTGATTGCAGCCATGAAATTAAAAGACACTTACTCCTTGGAAGAAAAGTTATGACCAACCTAGATAGCATATTCAAAAGCAGAGACATTACTTTGCCAACTTAGGTCCATGTAGTCAAGGCTATGGTTTTTCCAGTAGTCATGTATGGATGTGAGAGTTGGACTGTGAAGAAGGCTGAGCACTGAAGAATTGATGCTTTTGAACTGTGGTGTTGGAGAAGACTCTTAAGAGTCCCTTGGACTGCAAGGAGATCCAACCAGTCCATTCTGAAGGAGATCAACCCTGGGATTTCTTTGGAAGGAATGATGCTAAAGCTGAAACTCCAGGAGTTTGGCCACCTCAACTGCAAAGAGTTGACTCATTGGAAAAGACTTTGATGCTGGGAGGGACTGGGGGCAGGAGAAGAAAGGGACGACAGAGCATGAGATGGCTGGATGGCATCACTGACTTGATGAACGCAAGTCTGAGTGAACTCTGGGAGTTGGTGATGGAGAGCGAGGCCTGGCGTGCTGAGATTTATGGGGTGGCAAAGAGTCGGACACGACTGAGCGACTGAACTGAACTGAACTGAACTGAACTGAATCACTTGGCCTTAAGATAGGGAAATGACGTGGATTATCTGTTGTGCCCAATGTCATCTCATTACAAGGAGCCTTAGACGTGGAGGAGGGACGCAGACCAGTGTCAGAGAGATGTGCGCTCAGAGGCTAAACCAGCCCTGGCTCGCACTGATGTGCAGGAGGGGCCATAAGCCAAGGAGGGCAGGCAGCTTCTAAGCGTGAAAAGGAAGGAAGCCTCCAGAAGGAATCGCGTCCTGCTGACACCGTGATTTGAAGCTAGTGAGACCCATTTGGGACTTTGGACCCTCAGAACCACAATAACAAGTATGTGTTCCTTTAAGCCACGTAGCTTGTGGCAATTTTCTACCGCTGCAACAGAAAAACAATACAGCAGTAGCTTAAAATCATGCCTTGAGCCTAAAATTAGCAGCTCAAAAGAGCCAAACCTGCATGTGTTTAATGGAGGAAAAAAATGATAACATTTTATTCAGCTTAATATTTCTTTTTTGCAGAAATGCTCATGGTGCATCTGCCAACTCCTTTTCATCTCAAAGGTTGTATTTGGGACTGTCTTACACCTCATATATCTTATATCCCTTTTATCCTTTATTTTTAATTTTATTATCATGGAAAGTTTATCTGATATTGACTGTGGTTTGGTGGTACTGTTTATTAAACTTTTATCATATTTTTTATTGGGATTTCAATTTTTAATTTTTGCTTAACTTTTTAAGTTTTATTCTAAATGTATCTGCTGATGTTTTATTGCCATAACATTTCTGAGTGTCGTGTTGGAGTCTTGTGTGGGAGGAATGCTCTTCTAATTTCAG
Organism: Oryx dammah; assembly: GCF_014754425.2. Taxonomy (NCBI): domain Eukaryota; kingdom Metazoa; phylum Chordata; class Mammalia; order Artiodactyla; family Bovidae; genus Oryx; species Oryx dammah. The sequence continues at coordinate 1,935 of NW_024074185.1, forward strand.
CACCAAGAAGAGGATGGCTTTTCCATGTGGCTCATGAACCAAACAGGTTCCCCCTCTGGTCTAAGGCCAACCTTTCCACCTGGGTCCTGGGTTTCATTTCTCCTGCTTACTTGTGGGTGAGGCCCAAATCAGCTCTACCTCTTGCCCCTGTCTACTCAATCTATGGAGAAGACAGTGGCACCCACTCCAGTTCTCTTGCCTGGAAAACCCCATGGACGGAGGAGTCTAGTAGGCTGCCATCCATGGGGTTGCTGGGAGTCGGACACGACTGAGCGACTTCACTTTCAATTTTCACTTTCATGCCTTGGAGAAGGAAATGGCAACCCACTCCAGTGTTCTTGCCTGGAGAATCCCAGGGACGGGGGAGCCTGGTGGGCTGCCGTCTATGGGGTCGCACAGGGTCAGACATGACTGAAGCGACTTGGCAGCAATAGCACTGAATCTATAAAAACTAAAAGCAGGGATTTACCCGGCAGTCCAGGGGTTAAAGACTTCATTCTGCCAATGCAGGGGGCTGGATTCCATCCCTGGTTGGGGAACTAAGATTCCACATGCTAAAGGAGAGGCCAAAAGTTATAAAACAGACAAGCCAAAAACACCCCAAAGAGCCATGTTTAAAAAAAAAAAACCTGAAACAACGAAACAGCTCTTCTTTGACATGATAGCAATCATCAGCTCAGTCTTCTTTGCACTTAGTTCTTCAGCAAAACTCTTCGGAAGGAGTGTCTGCAGCCCCCCACTTCCTCTCATCACTCTCAGGAGGATTGGTACCATCAAGTCTGGCTGGTCCCCCCTCCTCCCCCAGAATGACTCCTGCCAACGGGGATCACAAGGCATCCTGTGTGACTTCACTCACCCCTTCTTCTGCCCTTTGTTGACCTGGCCCCTAACTGTGTAGCCATGGACAGGGGCTCCCAGGTGTCTCTGCCTGAGTGGACGGGTCGCAGTCCACCTGAGAAGGGCGGAGGAGCCAAGTGCAAGGTAGGTTTTCAGGAGAGAGAGAGATATCTGTGGTTGAAGAAGGGGTAGGAATAGATGTGTAACATTTAGGGAGTCAGTGTAAAGGATCACTTTCAGTATAAAAGTACAAGAGAGAAATGTGACCCAATGCTTTTAGTTTATACTTTCTTTTCTATTATTATAAAAGTACTGTTGCTGGGACCAAGGAAGTAAAACCCTCACAGCTATTCGACAGAATTAAGTAAGACTTATTTAAACAGCTTACTGCAAACACTCATTCTATTTTTACGTTGATGTCACTAAACTAAAATAGATCTCCACTTAGTGAAAGATTCAAATGCTGATCAAAAGATTAAAAGTGAAAACATTTTATTGCTAAGTTGCCTCAGGACAGAGAGAAAAACGTCAGAACATATAGTTCATGTGAGATGGAAGAGAGGTGGGTGAGTGA
>NW_024074186.1:0-3344 GCF_014754425.2 Oryx dammah
ATTCTGAAGGAGATCAGCCCTGGGATTTCTTTGGAAGGAATGATGCTAAAGCTGAAACTGCAGCACTTTGGCCACCTCCTGCAAAGAGTTGACTCATTGGAAAAGACTCTGATGATGGGAGGGATTGGGGGCAGGAGGAAAACGGGACGACAGAGGATGAGATGGCTTGATGGCATCACCGACTTGATGGACGTGGATCTGAGTGAACTCCGAGAGATGGTGATGGACAGGGAGGCCTGGCGTGCTGCAATTCATGGGGTCGCAAAGAGTCGGACATGACTGAGCGACTGAACTGAACTGAACTGAACTGAACTGAATGGTCTAATGGTTTTCCCTACTTTCTTCAATTTAAATCTGTATTTTGCAATAAGGAGTTCATGATCTGAGCCACAGTCAGGTCCCGGTCTTGTTTTTACTGACTGTATAGAGCTTCTCCATCTTTGGCTGCAAAGAATATAATCAATCTGATTTCAGTATTGGCCATCTGGTATTTGTCCACGTGTAGAGTCTTCTCTTGTGTTGTTGGAAGAGGGTGTTTGTTATGACCAGTGTGTACTCTTGGCAAAACTCTATTAGCCTTTGCCCTGCTTCATTCTGTACTCCAAGGCCAAATTTGTCAAATTTTTTCTTGACTTTCTGCTTTTGCATTCCAGTCTCCTATAATGAAAAGGATGTCTTTTTTTGGGTGTTAGTTCTAGAAAGTATTGTAGGTCTTTATACAACCGTTCAACTTCTGCTTCTTCAGCATCACTGGGGCATAGACTTGGATTACTCTGATATTGAATGATTTGCCTTGAAAATGAGCAGAGATCATTTTGTCCTTTTTGAGACTGCATCCAGGTACTGCATTTCTCTGAGAGACTCATAGTTCTCATAGGCCTGAGAGACTGCTCCAAAGTGGCAGTGGAGGAAGGTCAACATATAAGATTTTGGTGAAGGGGGAGGTCAATACCATGAAGCACTCATTTTACAAAAGGTTTTTTGTTATTCATGAGGATCTGATGTCATCATTAAGGAATTTAGTGCTTCTTTAGTTATGAGGAGATGCAAGGATTGAGATCATAAAATCTGTTCCTAAAAACATCCAACCATCTAAAGACCTGTCCCAGGGGATTCCCTGGAGCACAAAGTGCCTCATTCCACCCTGAACTTCCTCAGGGGTTGTTGAAGGTTAGCAGCTCTAGCAGCATGGAGTTCAATCTCTGTAGAGTCAAATGGCAAATACCTTTGTTGGTCAGTCAGCGGCAATGCTCTTAGTAAGTGCCAATTTGTAGTTGACTAGCTGTTGAGCTTGAAACCTGAAATTTGTTGTACAGCCAATTTGATTGAACTTTGTCCCTGATTCCTGGAAAGTATCTGCTAAATCCTTGGAATTTCCAGTGTTTTTCTTATTTAAGGTGGGCCTCCAACCACCCTTGGAATTATGCTAATAAGATGACTCAGGATGGGTGATGGTCATACTTGGAAGAACCACTATACCATAGGATTAGAGCATTGGGGCTTTGAGCCTAATGCTAGTGAAACCCTGTATTTTAGGTTGGGACTTGGACCCATATGCCTGTTCTTTTAACTGAGATCACATATCTGGTCTCAGGACTTAATGAGTCTCAGGTTCTTGATGTTTCATTGCAGAAAGAATTCAGTGTGAGACAAAGTGATATGTAAAAAGTGGGTTTATTTAGAGAGAAACTCCCACTGCAGACACAGTATGGGCCATCTCAGAAGGTGAGAACAGCATCAGGGTATGGGGCTGTCAGTTTTTTATAGGGGTGGGTAAGTTCATAGGCTAATCAGTGGGAGGAGTATTTCAGCTATTTGGGACAAAAGGTCAGAATTTCCAGGAATTGGAAGACCACCCATATTTTGGTCTTTGATGTTGGCCTCAGAACTGTCATGGCACATGTGGGTGTGTCATTTAGCTTTCTGATGTATTACAATGAGTGTATATTGAGGCTCAAGGTCTAGTGGAAGTCAACTCATCTGCCATCTTGGACCTATTTAGTTCTAATCAGTTTATGCTGTGTCCTCAGGCTATGAAATTAGTAGATGATTGCTCCTCGAAAGAAAAGCTATGGCAAACCTAGATGGCATATTAAAGGGCAGAGACATCACATTGCCAACAAAGGTCCACACAGACAAAGCAATGGTTTTTCCAGTAGTTATGTATAGATGTGAGAGTTGGACCATAAAGAAGGCTGATTGCTGAAGTGAACTGATGCCTTTAAACTATAGTGCTGGAGAAGATTCTTGAGAGTCTCTTGGAGAGCAAGGAGATCAAACCAGTCAATCCTAAAGGAAATCTACTCTGAATATTCACTGGAAGGACTGATGCTGAAGCTGAAGCTCCAATACTTTAGTCACCTGATGTGAAGAGTTGATTCATTGAAAAGACCCTGATGCTGGGAAATATTGAGGGCAGGAGAAGGGGGCAACAGAGAATGAGAGGATTGAATGGCATCACTGACTTGATGGAAGTGAGTTTGAGCAAGCTCCAGGAGTATGTAAAGAATAGGGAAGCCGGATGTGCTGCAGCCCATGGGGTTTCAAAGAATCAGACACGACTGAGCTACTGAATAACAACAACAACCTCGGGCTAGATCATTCTTTTAGAGGGTATGCCCTGACCCATTCCCTCCTGTTTCACTAGCAACCCAACCTCTGGGAATAGAGGCAGATGGAGACTGACTCAACCTCAGGGCCATTCACGCAATTAAACCTACATGCTGAGACTCCAGTAGAAAATACTCACCTAAAGTTGGATCCTGCTTCCATGTGCTGGGAAGGGATGGATCCTGAGAACATGGTAGCTTTCTGTCTGGGAGACCCCACCACAGGCCCTGTACATTTTCTGCTTTGGCTAGTCTTGAGTGACACCGTTTATAAGAAAATGACAATCCTAATAGAGTGCTGTCCTGAACTCTGCAAGTTGTTCTAGTAAAGCATTGAAATTGAGGGTGCCAAAGGAACTCCTGAATTTGTAGCCAGCTGGTCACAACAGCAAGGGCCCTGGTGGCCTCCGAGTTTTCAGCTGCCAATAGCAGTGAAGGCAGTTGTATAGAGGATGGTGTTTCAGTTGGTAAAGTCTGACCTCATGCTGGTAGCCAGGGTGTCACAATTGCTCTGCAGCCTGGGATCTCTCAGGGTCAAGAAGCCATGGCCAAACACTGTCTCTTAACATGCTCTTCATCAGGTTATTTAAGTCTGTAGGTTCAGTTCAGTTCAGTTCAGTTCAGTTCAGTTGCTCAGTCGTGACTGACTCTGCGACCCCATGAATTGCAGCACGCCAGGCCTCCCTGTCCATCACCAACTCCCGGAGTTCACTCAGATTCACATCCATCGAGTCA
>NW_024074187.1:0-3344 GCF_014754425.2 Oryx dammah
GGGACAATTTAGAATTAACAAATGGTATAAATAACTGTCACATGCAATAAATAATATCTTAAAATAGGAGCTATATGGAAATTATATGTAAAACTGAAGATTAATTTATTTGTTTAGAAATATGTGACCATTCAGCCTTTCTTTACTTGATTTGTATTAGATACTGTGAGCATCCACTATAGAGCTAATTTAATTTATAATAGGCCCAAGGACTGAAACAATTTAATAATAAATGTTTGAATATAGATAGACTTCCCCATTGATCCTATAATTATACCTTTCATAATGAAAGAGAGAAACTGATAGTAGTATAGCACAGTGCTTCACAGCACAAGATTTGGAGTCTGACTATCCAAGTTGATATTCTTTTTTTTTTAATTTTATTTTATTTATTTATTTATTTATTTATTTATTTATTTATTTAATTTATTTATTTTTAATTGTTACTTTACAATTCTGTATTGGTTTTGGCATAGATTGACATGAATCCACTTGCTCTACCAGTTACTATCAAAGATTGTGGGCAAGTAGCTTTATCTCTTCCTCCCAGGCTATTTTGAGAATTCTTTAAGTTAATGAAATACTTCACAATAGTACATGGAATATTGTGATCAATCAAAAATGACAGATTTTATTTCTCCATTACTTCATATGGAAATGATTGTAAGACTATAGCTAAGCAAAAAATAACAGCATTTCTAAAGAGTATCTGGAGATAAAATAATATAGTCAGTGAAACCATAGCCATGAGCAAAAGGCAAGAATTTATTCTTATAATCAGTTGCTTAATGTGAAATGGATATTCTTATATACTACTGGTGCGATTATAAATTACCACAAACCTTTTTTGATGGAAATTTAGTAATATTAACAAAAACCTTATAAATGCACATACACTTGACCCATGAATTCCAAATATAAAGAGTTATCCTAAAGAAATTGTATCCTGAGATGTGTGATTCAGTTTCACCGCTGCCATTGTATTCTCTTCTATTCCTGCAGGCTGTGTCAGGCTTCCTTATCACTTTCAGATACATAGTCTCTTAACTTCTGAAACATGCCCTCCCGAGTCTCTATGAATTACAGTTTTGGTGGCCTTACATGTTAGTTAACTCTATTGCTTGTTTCTTTTTCCCACCAAGGTTTCTGAGGCCAAGATAATGGAGACTTGACAGAGTGATACCCTGAAGCTCTTGCCTTTAATGTAGAGATCCACAGACATACACTACTTCACTTCTCCTACTAGATGACTTAGTGCTCTGTGTCTTTTAAAAATTAGGAGACAGAAGTCTAATTGGAAGGCAAGAAGTCTAATTGGAAGTGGTTAGTTTAATGATGCCTTTGTTACTCATCTTTGTATAAATGTTCAGGTATCTGTAATCTTATGAGGTTGATCTTATCAATCATGAAAACATAAATAAAATAAAAATAAAAAGCATATGGATGCAGGGATACGAATTGAGGCTTATTGCATAGGTGAGGGATGAGTGGCTTAAACTAGACTGCTGTCAGTGTGGACTAAGACAAATGGACAATGTTAAGAAATAATTCAGAAATATAATCAATAGCACTTGGTTGAGTAATTTGTTGTAAGGAGTATGACAATAGGAGGTGATATAAGGGATGACTTTCAGCTTTCTGGTTCAAGCAAATAATGATGTATTTCCATAGTTGGGAAAGATTTAGGAGGAAAATAATGTGAAGGAGATGAACTGTTAGGTTTTGGTTTTGTCTATTTGAGATCTACATGAATTATCCAAGTAGGAATGTTAAGTAGGCAGTTATGCATACTAATCAAGGAAGGTGAGTTTGGGGTATCATATTGACATATATCAACATACAGATGGTGTATAAAGCCATGAGAGTAGATGAGATGGCCAAGGAATAATGGTGAGCATATGAAGAAAGTAAAGCCTAACGTAGAGTCTTGAGTAACTTTACCAATTAAGGGTCATATCTAAAAGGAGAGGATGAACTGGAAAAAGGCACTGAGAAGGACAGTCAAAGAAGTAAGAGGAAGTTCAGGAAACAGAAGTTAAGGGAAGAGAATATCTTGTGAAGACAGTGTTATATCAATACTGTCAAATGCTTAGAGGTCAAAACTGGAGCAACTAGATTGAATATAATGATATAAATGTCATTGGTAAATTTAGTATGAGAAATTTTGGTGGAAAAGTGGGAACAAAAATCAAGCAAATGGGTTAAATCATGTATAATAGGTGAGGAAATAAAGACAAGGGCAGGAGACAGAGCTCTAGCTGGAGGAGAAGAGCTAAAGGTGTTATTATTACTATCATTCTTCATTTAATAAGAGAGAGTAGGCATTGAATGTTGATGGAGATTATAGAGAAAGAAGTCAAAGATACAAGGAGGAGAGTGGTAACCGATAGAGTCTCTAGGTCTCTGATAAAGTTGGGTGAGTGGAAAATAAAGATTATAGGTGATGATGTTGAAATCACACTTCTGTTTACTCTCCTTCCATGATCCTTACAACCATTTTCTCATCACTCCCCTTCCTTCCAGCCAGCTCAGAATATCTTTATCCTGATCTGTAAAGCTTTTGTGTATTATGACCCTGGGTTTCTTAAAAGCTAGTATGGTAGAGTCATTAAGATTTAATCTTTGGAATCAGTCAAATCCAGCTTGAGTCTTTTTTCTGCTACTTTATTACTGCTATTTTATTACTTGCACAAGACAAATTGTATAGTCTTTTAAGTTTCTTCATATGTAAAATAGAGATAATAACTACTAATGAGTAAGAATCATGTATTAAATAATGTAATACACATGAAATAGCTAGCATAATATCTGCTGTGTAGTGAGTGTTGGTTTCATGTAATGCAAGAGGCTTATTGCCAGCTCAAAATAGTGGTCCCTGAGGGAGGGCACCTGGGGAGATGAGCTATTGATTTACTCACTGCATCCCTATTCCTCTACGTTATCTACAGTTAGTGACTGGTGGCCTGTGGGCCAAATCCAAACCACCAAATACACTTTATTTATTATACTGCTTAAAAAATATTTCAGACCTTTTTATCATTTAAAAACCAGGAGATTTTATAGATGTATTTGGATTTTTGACTTCTCATGGACAATTGGCAGATCTGCACATATGGACAAAAACACAAAGCTGTGTTTGATAGCTTTATTAACTCATTACACTTGTTTCACTCCTTTAGGCACTCGAGTTTCCAATCCCTGCCATAAGGTGTCCTTAAGCCTTAAGATTGCTAAACTGTAAGGTATCAAATTCATGCCTTGCAAGATTTATTAGGATACTTGTAAAACAATTAAAGACAAAGCTCCAGATCTTTTAGACTTTATTTTGATCTTATACATAATCT
>NW_024074188.1:0-3343 GCF_014754425.2 Oryx dammah
GGATAAGTACCACCGGGTCCCCGGAAAGGGGGTGCAGGTAAACTACATTCTGATCACCTTTTCTGGGGCCTCACTGAAGTGACTCTTTCAAAATACAGTGGGAACAACAAAAATGCAATGGGTCAATGGTGCCTGAGGCTTTCATTGACTATTCACTGGTTTATTCAATGGGACAGACTACCGTGAGATGAATACCAGATTCATCCCACGGTAGTGCTTCTTGGAAGCACAGATGGGAGCCCTCAAAAACTTTTGCAGAATTTATTTAATAATTTAGTCATTCTATCATCCAACAATTCTCTACTCAGACCTAACAATATGTCTATAACTGGGATTGCTGCTGCTGCTGCAAAGTCACTTCAGTCGTGTCCGACTCTGCGACCCCATAGACGGCAGCCCACCAGGCTCCCCTGTCCCTGGGATTCTCCAGGCAAGAACACTGGAGTGGGTTGCCATTTCCTTCTCCAGTGCATGAAAGTGAAAAGTGAAAGTGAAGTCACTCAGTTGTGTCCGACTGTTCACGACCCCATAGACTGCAGCCTACCAGGCTCCTCCATCCATGGGATTTTCCAGACAAGAGTACGGCATGGAGTGCCATTCCCTTCCCTGATAACTGTGTGCAGTTTAAAAACAAGCAAGTTCTTTCAAAGTATTCTCAGCAATCAACATATATAGCTTACAGCAAATCTAATAATAATAACAGTTCACAGATAGACCTTATTCTGTGTTAGGAAACAAATGGGCTTAACTCATTCAATCCTCACTAGAACACTGTGAAGTACATGATGTCAATGTCCTCATTTTATAAATAAGAGAACTGAGGGAAGTAAAATAACTCACCTAAGATGTACAGGTAATAAGTGGTACAGGTGAAATGGAAACACTAATAGGAAACTCTGGGCTCATAAGTATGCTTCTGTGCCAGTATACACAGGTTATATCAGTTAGAATTAGGTTTGGGCACATATTATTAAAAAACAAAACAAGACTGTCTTAAGAACACAAAAGTTTCTTTCTCTCTTATATACAAGTAGTAAGGCAGAGGATCCAGGCTGCTATGACAATTCCACAATCATGCTGTTCCCAGACTCTCCTGTTCTGCTCCAGCACCTTAGCACCCAGCCTCCATCTTCAAGGTCAATTCATGGTGTAAGATGGCTGTTGGAGTTTCACACATTCCTTTACATCAGCTAATGGTATTTGCTTTGGATTCAAAAGGCAGTTTCATATTACAGATGGGAAGAAAAGGGGAAAACAGAAGAGTGAAAGGTCTCTGGGTCAATTCTTTTTAAGGTGATCTGCAAAAAGCCCAATATAACACCATTGCATAAGGGGTATTAGCCAAATTTTAATCATATGGCCACCTCCAGCTACCAGGGAGGTTGACTAAAAAAATGCAGTGTTTTATCATGGCCTATGATGTGCCCTGATTGGAAAAAAAAAAAAAATAGGTTCTATTACTAAGAACAAAGGGGAGAAAAATATTAGAGTGACTCTAGAAGCTGCTATTGCAGAGACAAAAATTGCCCTGAAGAAAAATAAAGTAGGGTACAGGCCTAGGAGAGGAAAGGAGCATGGTCCTATTTTATATGTAGGATTTTAGAGAGGGCCTCTCTGGTGAGGTGCTGTTTCAATAGTCTTCAAGGAAATCAGGAAGTTAGCCAAGCGAGCATCTAGAAGAAGATAATTTCAAACAACAGAAAATCCCAGAAGGATGAATTGGTTTATATCCAACAAATGTGGCAAGAGGGCAATGAGCAAAGAAAGAGGTGGCAGGAGGTGAGGTCAGAGAGATGCTCAAGGCCAGAGGCTAACCAGGTAGTATCCTGGAGGGCCCTGAGAGTAGTTTCAGCTTCACTTGAGAAGAGCTGGAAAATCAGCAGAGGATTTGGTGCATCAGAGTGAAGTGATCTTTCTTAAAGTGATACAATGCTAGCTGCTCTCAGGAAATCAAACTGTAGGGGAGCAAGAGTAGAAGGCAGTAGTAGAGAGACCAATTATGAAGCCAATACTATGGTCCAGGCAAGAAGAGATACTATCTGGACCAGTGTGTTTGGGAGAAATAGGTTGCAACTGATGGGCTCTTGCTGATTTTATTTTGAATCCAAAGCAAATACCATTAGCTGATGTAAAGAAGAGCCATAAGGTTTGTAATCCATACAATTAGAAGTTCAGCTTTACTGACTACATTTCAAACATTGGGGTGACTGAGAATGAGGCAAATTTGAGGGTGGATCTAGAGTTGGGTTTTAAGCCAGTTTGAAATAGTATTCATTAATAAATTCTAACATGGGTAAAATGAAATTGAATTGAAACATGTCTGCTAGGTTTTCCTTTAACCCAATATCTCTATTTCCTAATTCTAACTTGGTCTGCATCAATAGGCAGGAGAGACACTGAGGAAATATTTGGATTCCAAAGAGGGTGTGGCTGATGCACTTCTACAGACTGATCAGTCGCTGACAGAAAAGGAAAAACAGATTGAAGGTGAGAACAGCTGAAAACACTCTGCTGCTGCTAAGTCGCTTCAGTCGTGTCCGACTCTGTGTGACCCATAGACGGCAGCCCACTAGGCTCCCCCATCCCTGGGATTCTCCAGGCAAGAACACTGGAATGGGTTGCCATTTCCTTCTCCAATGCATGAAAGTGAAAAGTGAAAATGAAGTCGCTCAGCCGTGTCTGACTTTTCGAGACCCCATGGACTGCAGCCTACCAGGCTCCTCTGTCCATGGGATTTTCCAGGCTCCTTGAAAACACTCTACATAGTTAGAAAGCCCCAGAAATGTTAATGTTAGCCACATTGGTCCACCTGAAATATTACTACAATGCAAAAAATAGCAAGTATATTTTATATTTTTAAAGGATTCTTTACTTAACCAATATTTATGTTAATCTGTCTTCTGATTTATTCTTGTTGTTTAATCACTAATTTGTATCCAACTCTCTTGCAACCTCGTGGACTGTAGCCTGCCAGTCTCCTTTGCCCATGGGATTCTCCAGGCAAGAACACTGGAGTGGGTTGCCATGCCCTCCTCCAGGGGATCTCCACCAAGGGATCAAACTCACATCTCCTGCTTTGGCAGTCAGATTCTGATTGTTCAGTGCAAAAATAAACACAAGAGGCTTTCCTCATGAGATATGCAAACAAGTAAAAAGGGTGAAAGCAGAAATAAAGCTATAAAAATAAATTAAGATTATCATATTTCTTTGCTTATTTTTCTTCTTAAGTGGAACGTATGAAGTCTGAAGCTGCAGAAGCTGCAAACAAAATGTTAGAGGAAATGCAAAAGAAGAACGAACAGATGATGCAACAAAAAGAAGCGAGTTATCAGGAACATGTGAA
>NW_024074189.1:0-3341 GCF_014754425.2 Oryx dammah
GGTGTGATTTGCCTCGAGACGCCTCAGCGGAAACGGGCCTCATTTCATTGGAGGGGCGAACCTCGTGGATTTTCTCGAGTTGTGGCGGGACATTCTCGATTACGACGTTGACGCCTGGGATCCTCCCTTGTGGCCTCAGGAAAGACTAGTCCTGATGCGAGTTGTGAGCGGCCTGTCGGGAATCCTCTGCATTCCGTGCCATGGCCTAAGTCCTCGTCTGGAGTCTATGAGGGATCCTGATGATTCCTCTCCACTGCTGACATGGATCTTGAGGTACTTCCGGAGGCAACCACAGGGGATTCTGTCCTAATCTCGAGTGGGAACATGCACGTCCGCATTCCTAACGAGCTGGAGCAGCCACGGCAGGCTTCCCGTCGCCTTGATACAGGGATCTGCAGCATTCAATGGAGGCTTTCACACGAGGGTTTCATACAGGGCTGTCACATGTGCCACTGTGGTGTGAGTCGTTCCTTGGTGTGCAAGTCGATGCAGTTCAGGGAAATGAGGTTCTTCTGCAGTGGACTGAGACAATTTGTGCACATTGGGAATGGTGATACCACCGCTGGAGTTCCTCTCGAATTTCCTGTGGAGAGCGCCTCCTCCGAGAGGCGCCAGGAAAGCCGGGAATCCTTTCCCGATGAAGCAGGGAAAGGAACCCTCATCTAGTGCTATGAGGAGGAAACGGGGCTCCTCTTGATGTGGGCGGGACCCTCGGGGTTCCTCTTGAGTGGAGGCCGGTATGTAGGGGAACTTGTTGAGTTGCAGCAATGGTGTGAAGTACCCTTTCGAAGATCAAGAGGGAAGGTGTGATTTGCCTCGAGACGCCTCAGTGGAAACGGGCCTCATTTCACCTGGAAGGGAGAATCTCGTGGATTTTCTCGAGTTGTGGCGGAACATTCTCGAGTTACGACGTTGATCTCTGGGGCCCTCCCTTGTGACCTCAGGAAGGTCCAGTCTCCATGCGAGTTCCGAGTGGCCTTTCGGGAATCCTCTGCAGTCGGTAACGGTGCCTAAGTCCTCGTCTGGAGTCTATGATGGAACCTGAGGATTACTCTCCAGTGCTGACATGGATCTTGGGGTTCTTTTGGAGGCTCCACAGGGGAGTCAGTCCTCGTCTCGCGTGGGGACATGAAGGTCCGCTTTCCTCATGAGCTGGAGCAGCCATGGCAGTCTTCCCGTCGCCTTGATACAGGGATCTGTGGCATTATATGGAGGCTTTCCCACGAGGGTTTCCCACAGGGCTGTCACACGTGCCACTGTGGTGTGAGTCGATCCTCGGTGTGCAAGTCTATGCAGTGCAGGGAAATCAAGTTCTTCGGCAGTGGACTTACACATTTTGTGCACATTTGGATTGGGGGCACCACCGCTGGAATTCCTCTCGAATTTCCTGTGGAGAGTGCCTCCTCCGAGATGTGCCAGTAAAGCCGGGAAGCCTTTCGCGACGAAGCAGGGAATGGAACACTCATCTAGAGTTATGAGGAAGAAACGGGGCTCCTCTTGATATGGGCGGGACAAACCGGGTTTCTCTCGCGTTGAGGCGGGTATATAGGGGAACTTCTTGAGTTGCAGCAAGAGTGTGAAGGACCCTTTCGAAGATCAAGAGGGAAGGTGTGATTTGCCTCGAGACGCCTCAGCGGAAACGGGCCTCATTTCACTAAGAGGGGAGAACCTCATGGATTTTCTCGAGTTGTGGCGGGACCTTCTCGAGTTATGACGTTGACCTCTGGGACCCTCCCTTGTGGCCTCAGGAAAGGCCAGTCTCCATGCGAGTTGCGAACGGCCTTTCGGGAGTCCTCTGTAGTCAGTAGTGGGGCCTAAGTCCTCGTGTGGAGTCTATGACGGAACCTGAGGATTACTCTCCAGTGCTGACATGATACTTGGGTTACTTCTAGAGGCACCACAGGGGAGTCTGTCCTAGTCTCGACTGGGGACATGAAGTTCCGCTTTCCTCATGTGCTGGAGCAGCCATGGCAGACTTCCCGTCGCCTTAATACAGGGATCTGTGGCATTATATGGAGGATTTCCTACGAGGGTTTCCCACAGGGCTGTTACACGTGCCACTGTAGTGTGAGTCGATCCTCGACGTGCAAGTCGAGGCAGTGCGCGGAAATCAGGTTCTTCGGCCGTGGGCTGAGACATTTTGCGCACATTGAGAATGGTGGCACCACCGCTGCAGGTCCTCTCAAATTTCCTGTGGAGAGCGCCTCCTCCGAGATGCGCCAGGAAAGCCGGGAATCCTTTCCCGACGAAAAAGGTAATGGAAACCTCATCTAGAGCTATGAGGAGGAAACGGGGCTCCTCTTGATGTGGACGGGACCCTTGGGGTTCCTCTCGAGTGGAGGCGGGTATGTAGGGGAACTTCTTGAGTTGCAGCAAGGGTGTGAAGGACCCTTTCGAAGTTCAAGAGGGAAGGTGTGATTTGCCTCGAGACGCCTCAGCAGAAACGGGCCTCATTTCACCTGGAGGGGAGAACCTCATGGATTTTCGCGAGTTGTGGCGGGACCTTCTCGAGTTACTACGTTGACCTCTGGGACCCTCCCTTGTGGCCTCAGGAAAGGCCATTCTCCATGTGAGTTGCGAGCGGCTTGTCGGGAATCCTCTGAATTCCGTTCCATGGCCCAAGTCCTCGTCTGGCCTCTATGACGGAACCTGAGGATTCCTCTCCACTGCTGACATGGATCTTGGGGTAATTCCGGAGGCTACCACAGGCGAGACTGTCCTATTCTCGAGTGGGGACATGCACGTCCGCATTCCTCACGAGATAGAGCAGCCGCGGCAGGCTTCCCATCGCCTTGATACAGGGATCTGCGGGATTCCATAGAGCATTTCCCACGAGGGATTCCCACAGGGCTGTCACACGTGCCACTGTGGTGTGAGTCGTTCCTCGGTGTGCAAGTCTACGCAGTGCAGGGAAATCAGGTTCTTCTGCAGTGGACTGAGACATTTTGTGCACATTGAGAATGGTGGCACCACCGCTGGAGTTCCTCTCGAATTTCCTGTGGACAGCGCCTCCTCCGAGAAGCGCCGGGAAAGCAGGGAATCCTTTCCCGACGAAGCAGGGAATGGAACCCTCATCTAGAGATATGAGGAGGAAACGGGGCTCCTCTTGATGTGGGCGGGAACCTCGGGGTTCCTCTCGAGGGGAGGCGGGTATGTAGGGAACGTCTTGAGTTGCAGCTAGGGTGTGAAGGACCCTTTCGAAGATCAAGAGGGAAGGTGTGATTTGCCTCGAGACGCCTCAGCGGAAACGGGCCTCATTTCACCTGGAGGGGGAAACTTCGTGGATTTTCTCGTGTTGTGGCGGGATCTTCTCGAGTTACGACGTTGAGCACTGGGACCCT
>NW_024074190.1:0-3340 GCF_014754425.2 Oryx dammah
TGACAGGAGGACCAGCCTGAGCGAAGGGGCGACAGTGTGGCCAAGGCAGGTGGGAATAGGGCACCTCCCCAGGCCCCTCCCCAACGCACATCCCTGGGAGATGGGTCTAGCTCCAGGAGGCGGTAGAGATTAGCTTCTGAGGACTTCTCATTGAGCTGATCCACAGCACAAAGCACGGCCTCCCTATAGCTGGGGGCCTCGGAGAAAGCCGAGGGCAGCAATAGTCCCAGCAGCAGTAGCCACAGTGAATACCGTCTCAAGGAGAGGCTGGCACTCTGAGTCTCCATGGTCCCCAGTCAGCCTCCTCACAGCCCAAGGAACATCCTTTTATGCTCAGTCTGGACCTGATACAAAGGAAAAACCAGGAGTCTTTCTGACACACCCCATTCTTGCCTTCTTCCCGGGGTGTGAGCTGGTCTTGCCACAGTCCTTGCTGTTGCCTCATGGGTTTTCTGGGCAGTGGGCAGGGAGGCCCCTGTACAAGGTGAAGAAATGCTTTCTCCATCTCTCTTAATACCTTGGCCTCTCTGGGGCACATGGGAAGTGTCACAGTAAGGCTTGCTCAGGTGGGTTGTGCCCTCCTAGAGGGAAGGAGTACACAGTGTCTACATCCCCTCTGACCTCCCTCCACTCCTGCCCAGCTCCTCCCCCATCTCCTTTCATCTCAGTGCAGCCACAAGCCCCACAGTTTAACTTCTCTGTGTTCCAGGCTCTTCCCTAGCTACTGTCCACCCTCCACCCCGTCATCTAGGGCTCCTGCCAGCCACTCATGTGGCCACTGACCAGCTGCCTTGAGGCAGGGGCACCACGGTCTGCATATTGATCCTCATCATTGTCCACACCCCAGCCCTGAGGTTCTCAGGTGTCAGGGTGCCCCATCCACCCCAACCACAAGCCACTCAGAGCCTCCTGCTCTCCTCCCATCTCTGCACCTGATACCTCTGTTTGACCCGGCTTCCAACTTGAGAAGCCTTCCCTGACCTGCAACCACACAAGGAAACTTCTCTTGGCTCACAGAGATTTCAGGACATCCCTTCTGATTTGACCTCAGTGACTCCCTGCTCAGTGCTCTGGTTGAACACCGGTGGGGATGGGGGAGCAGGGCCCACTGGGAGGACAAGACAGAACAGCTGGGAAAAAGAATGTACCCAAGGGACAGAGGAGTCCTGAGACCATGAAGCCCATTCAAATCCATCACCAGCAGGGAAGCACCATGTGCCTGTGAGGCCCGGAGTGGCTCGTGGACTCAGTTGCCCTGGGGGACCCTTGGGGGCTTGGCCAGGCCACCTTGGAAGGTGGCAGCCTGTATAGACAGTTTAGTTGCCCACTTAATCTTGGAGAAGGAAAGAAAGCTGGGCTTTGTGAAACCTAGTTACACAGCCCAGATATTGCCCCAGAGGCACCTTGGTCAAGCTGTATCCTTTTCCCAAGTGAAAGGAGAAAAGGGATATGATTGCAATAGAAACTAACTAGCAATACACATGGTTACTGGGTGACTGGTAACCCTGACACCCATCCTATGCTTTTCTGCCTCTGAGCCTTTGCCTTTGCTCAGACTTCAGACTGAAGTCCCCTCGTCCATCCTCTCTGGATGCAGTGTCGTGTCCTCTGCCAGGTTCAGGCTGTGCCTCCTATGATGCCAAGTGTGAGCCTTCCATGCCTCCAGGATCCTGCTTTAGTCTTCACGGCGTGGCAGAACAGAGCTCTTCTCAGGAAAGACACCACGCCCTTGTCCCCAGCCAGTTCAGTTCAGTTCATTTCAGTCCCTCAGTTGTGTCCGACTCTTTTTGACCCCGTAATCACAGCACGCCAGGCCTCCCTGTCCATCACCAACTCCCAGAGTTCACTCAGACTCACGTCCAATGAGTCAGTGATAGCATCCAGCCATTTCATCCTCGGTCATCCCCTTATCCTCCTGCCCCCAATCCCTCCCAGCATCAGAGTCTTTTCCAATGAGGTGGCCAAAGTACTAGAGTTTCAGCTTTAGCATCATTCCTTCATGAGAAATCCCAGGGCTGATCACCTTCAGAATGGACTGGTTGGATCTCCTTGCAGTCCAAGGGACTCTCAAGAGTCTTCTCCAACACGACAGTTCAAAAGCATCAGTTCTTCCAACAAACTCCACATCTTGTCTTTGGGAAAACCACATACACTTTACACCCCCAACAAACTCAGGTTGGAGCCCTGATCCTGCATCACCCCCTCCTTTTCTCCTCTCAGCCACCCTTCTGGTCCCTGAGAGTCTGGGGCAATTGGAACGGAAACCCAGTTCTAAACAGGGCCCCAGATCTCTGGGAACACCCACCAGCTCTCCGTGTACATCAGTTGTCAAGGAAAATGAGACCCACAGGCAAATCTTTCAATCAAGGACACCCCTCATCACTAGGAAATGGCAGACCCAGCGGGGGGGCCCAATCCCTTCACTGATGCAGCACCCTGCGCACCTCTCAGGAACCAGTGGAGGGCAATTTTGCCCTCCTTCCTGCCCTCTGCAGGAAACAGGGAAGGCTCCAATGAGCTGTGAGGATGGACTTGGGTGAGGGCTGAGCATCAGGACCCTCTCTCTGCTAGCGTCTACCTCCTCCTTCCCACTGACCACTCCAGGTGAAGCAAGGAGATGGGGAGGCTAAGTCCTCCTGGAAACTCCTCAGCTAGGCTGGGGTTTCCCAGGCACGGGGTTTGATGAAGCAGATCAGCTGGCAGGAGGGCAGCACCATCCCACCGCGAGGTACTGGAAGGAGGGGACATAAAACCAACAGAGGCTGCACCAGCCACACCGTAGCCAGAGTACTTGGAGGGCATCGGGGTGACTGCTCAGAGTCAGCCTTGAGCCCAGTGATTCCAAGGGCCTCAGCTGAGCTAAGCTCGGGCTCCAAATCTCACCACCACCAAGCACAGCAAACGTCCTACCAGCTCCTCTCCACAGGATCTGGGACTGTGTGACAAGGTGACCTCGGCCCGGGTGGGGGCTGAGCGGGAAGGTGCCTGAGCTTTGCCGAAGAGAACCAGGCTCAGGGCCAGCCCCAGGCAGTGAACAGACTGTGGGGCCTGGGTACCACTTTTGTGAGTGGGTTTTTACTGGGGACATGGGTGTAGAAAGGGCAGCTGGGGGCCCAGGCCAGACCTGTCAGCAGAGAGACTGAGGGGCTGTTCTCTCCCCAGACAGGACCCTGGGTGCCTTGGGTACATCAGGAGAGCAAATCCTCTTTCTTTCTTCTACCAGGACAAAGACTGCAAACCCTCAGGACCTCAGGGTCAGCCTCCTGGAGACCACGACCTTCAAGCAGGAAGTGAGCTGAGCCCATGCAGACATCAACTTCTGGGAGGATGGAGGAAGACA
>NW_024074191.1:0-3340 GCF_014754425.2 Oryx dammah
GGTGTGATTTGCCTCGAGACGCCTCAGCGGAAACGGGCCTCATTTCATTGGAGGGGAGAACCTCGTGGATTTTCTCGAGTTGTGGCGGGACATTCTCGATTACGACGTTGACGCCTGGGATCCTCCCTTGTGGCCTCAGGAAAGACTAGTCCTGATGCGAGTTGTGAGCGGCCTGTCGGGAATCCTCTGCATTCCGTGCCATGGCCTAAGTCCTCGTCTGGAGTCTATGAGGGAACCTGATGATTCCTCTCCACTGCTGACATGGATCTTGAGGTACTTCCGGAGGCAACCACAGGGGATTCTGTCCTAATCTCGAGTGGGGACATGCACGTCCGCATTCCTCACGAGCTGGAGCAGCCACGGCAGGCTTCCCGTCGCCTTGATACAGGGATCTGCAGCATTCAATGGAGGCTTTCACACGAGGGTTTCATACAGGGCTGTCACATGTGCCACTGTGGTGTGAGTCGTTCCTTGGTGTGCAAGTCGATGCAGTTCAGGGAAATGAGGTTCTTCTGCAGTGGACTGAGACAATTTGTGCACATTGGGAATGGTGATACCACCGCTGGAGTTCCTCTCGAATTTCCTGTGGAGAGCGCCTCCTCCGAGAGGCGCCAGGAAAGCCGGGAATCCTTTCCCGATGAAGCAGGGAAAGGAACCCTCATCTAGTGCTATGAGGAGGAAACGGGGCTCCTCTTGATGTGGGCGGGACCCTCGGGGTTCCTCTCGAGTGGAGGCCGGTATGTAGGGGAACTTGTTGAGTTGCAGCAATGGTGTGAAGTACCCTTTCGAAGATCAAGAGGGAAGGTGTGATTTGCCTCGAGACGCCTCAGTGGAAACGGGCCTCATTTCACCTGGAAGGGAGAATCTCGTGGATTTTCTCGAGTTGTGGCGGAACATTCTCGAGTTACGACGTTGATCTCTGGGGCCCTCCCTTGTGACCTCAGGAAGGTCCAGTCTCCATGCGAGTTCCGAGTGGCCTTTCGGGAATCCTCTGCAGTCGGTAACGGTGCCTAAGTCCTCGTCTGGAGTCTATGATGGAACCTGAGGATTACTCTCCAGTGCTGACATGGATCTTGGGGTTCTTTTGGAGGCTCCACAGGGGAGTCAGTCCTCGTCTCGCGTGGGGACATGAAGGTCCGCTTTCCTCATGAGCTGGAGCAGCCATGGCAGTCTTCCCGTCGCCTTGATACAGGGATCTGTGGCATTATATGGAGGCTTTCCCACGAGGGTTTCCCACAGGGCTGTCACACGTGCCACTGTGGTGTGAGTCGATCCTCGGTGTGCAAGTCTATGCAGTGCAGGGAAATCAAGTTCTTCGGCAGTGGACTTACACATTTTGTGCACATTTGGATTGGGGGCACCACCGCTGGAATTCCTCTCGAATTTCCTGTGGAGAGTGCCTCCTCCGAGATGTGCCAGTAAAGCCGGGAAGCCTTTCGCGACGAAGCAGGGAATGGAACACTCATCTAGAGTTATGAGGAAGAAACGGGGCTCCTCTTGATATGGGCGGGACAAACCGGGTTTCTCTCGCGTTGAGGCGGGTATATAGGGGAACTTCTTGAGTTGCAGCAAGAGTGTGAAGGACCCTTTCGAAGATCAAGAGGGAAGGTGTGATTTGCCTCGAGACGCCTCAGCGGAAACGGGCCTCATTTCACTAAGAGGGGAGAACCTCATGGATTTTCTCGAGTTGTGGCGGGACCTTCTCGAGTTATGACGTTGACCTCTGGGACCCTCCCTTGTGGCCTCAGGAAAGGCCAGTCTCCATGCGAGTTGCGAACGGCCTTTCGGGAGTCCTCTGTAGTCAGTAGTGGGGCCTAAGTCCTCGTGTGGAGTCTATGACGGAACCTGAGGATTACTCTCCAGTGCTGACATGATACTTGGGTTACTTCTAGAGGCACCACAGGGGAGTCTGTCCTAGTCTCGACTGGGGACATGAAGTTCCGCTTTCCTCATGTGCTGGAGCAGCCATGGCAGACTTCCCGTCGCCTTAATACAGGGATCTGTGGCATTATATGGAGGATTTCCTACGAGGGTTTCCCACAGGGCTGTTACACGTGCCACTGTAGTGTGAGTCGATCCTCGACGTGCAAGTCGAGGCAGTGCGCGGAAATCAGGTTCTTCGGCCGTGGGCTGAGACATTTTGCGCACATTGAGAATGGTGGCACCACCGCTGCAGTTCCTCTCAAATTTCCTGTGGAGAGCGCCTCCTCCGAGATGCGCCAGGAAAGCCGGGAATCCTTTCCCGACGAAAAAGGTAATGGAAACCTCATCTAGAGCTATGAGGAGGAAACGGGGCTCCTCTTGATGTGGACGGGACCCTTGGGGTTCCTCTCGAGTGGAGGCGGGTATGTAGGGGAACTTCTTGAGTTGCAGCAAGGGTGTGAAGGACCCTTTCGAAGTTCAAGAGGGAAGGTGTGATTTGCCTCGAGACGCCTCAGCAGAAACGGGCCTCATTTCACCTGGAGGGGAGAACCTCATGGATTTTCGCGAGTTGTGGCGGGACCTTCTCGAGTTACTACGTTGACCTCTGGGACCCTCCCTTGTGGCCTCAGGAAAGGCCATTCTCCATGTGAGTTGCGAGCGGCTTGTCGGGAATCCTCTGAATTCCGTTCCATGGCCCAAGTCCTCGTCTGGCCTCTATGACGGAACCTGAGGATTCCTCTCCACTGCTGACATGGATCTTGGGGTAATTCCGGAGGCTACCACAGGCGAGACTGTCCTATTCTCGAGTGGGGACATGCACGTCCGCATTCCTCACGAGATAGAGCAGCCGCGGCAGGCTTCCCATCGCCTTGATACAGGGATCTGCGGGATTCCATAGAGCATTTCCCACGAGGGATTCCCACAGGGCTGTCACACGTGCCACTGTGGTGTGAGTCGTTCCTCGGTGTGCAAGTCTACGCAGTGCAGGGAAATCAGGTTCTTCTGCAGTGGCTGAGACATTTTGTGCACATTGAGAATGGTGGCACCACCGCTGGAGTTCCTCTCGAATTTCCTGTGGACAGCGCCTCCTCCGAGAAGCGCCGGGAAAGCAGGGAATCCTTTCCCGACGAAGCAGGGAATGGAACCCTCATCTAGAGATATGAGGAGGAAACGGGGCTCCTCTTGATGTGGGCGGGAACCTCGGGGTTCCTCTCGAGGGGAGGCGGGTATGTAGGGAACGTCTTGAGTTGCAGCTAGGGTGTGAAGGACCCTTTCGAAGATCAAGAGGGAAGGTGTGATTTGCCTCGAGACGCCTCAGCGGAAACGGGCCTCATTTCACCTGGAGGGGGAAACTTCGTGGATTTTCTCGAGTTGTGGCGGGATCTTCTCGAGTTACGACGTTGAGCACTGGGACCCT
>NW_024074192.1:0-3339 GCF_014754425.2 Oryx dammah
GGACTGCAAGGAGATCCAACCTGTCCATTCTGATGGAGATCAGCCCTGGGACTTCTTTGGAAGGAAAGATGCTAAAGCTGAAACTCCAGGACTTTGGCAACCTCATTTGAAGAATTGACTCATTGGAAAAGACTCTGATGATGGGAGGGATTGGGGACAGGAAGATAAGGGGACGATCGAGGGTGAGATTGTAGGATGGCATCACTGACTCGATGGACGTGAGTCTGTGTGATCTCCGGGAGTTGGTGATGGACAGGGAGCCCTGGTGTGCAGCAATTCATGGAGTTGCAAAGAGTCGGACACAACTGAGCAACTGAACTGAACTAAGCTGAACTGACCTGATCCAGATTGGGTCCTGGCCTTGTTCAAGCCCCGGACAATCGCTCCTGGGCCCACATCGTGGTCCCTGAACTGAATTCTGCTGGGTCCCACACTGGTTCCATGACCCCATATATCACTCCCAGAACTCACACAGGCGGGACCTTGCCTTTATTCCAGCCCCGACAGAAACTCCTGAGCCCACAACATCATCTCTGCACTGATCTAGGATGGGACCTGCACTTGTTCAAGGTGCTGGCCAACACTGCTGAGCCTCTCTCTGACTCTCAGGCTACTCCTGGCCATATTCAAGCCACCGACCTACAATCCTGAGCCCATAACTCGCTCTCTGCCTCTGATTTAGCGTGTGTACTGCCCTTGGTCAGTTCCTACAGGAAACATTCCTGATCCCGCATCGCACTCGCTGCACTGAACAAGGCTCGAAGTGCCTTTGTGCAAAACCCCAACAAACACTCCCAAGCCCACATTTCGTTCCCTATGGGGACCATGCTCGGTCCTGCCGTTGTTCAAGACCATGACAAATACCCCTGAGCCCGCATCTGGGTCCCTGTACTGAAGCAGACTAAGGTCTAACTATCTTGAAGCCTCAACCTATACTACTGAATCAACATCTAAGGACGTGCACTGAACCAGGCTGGGTCCAGTTCTTGTGCAACAGCCTTGCAAACACTCCCAAGCCTCCCTCCTGGTCCCTGCACCGAACCAGGCTGGTTGCTGCCCTTCTTCCACCCCGATAAATATTCCTGAGCCTCTTTTCGGTGCTTACACTGACCAAGCTGGGTCCTGCCCTTCTTCAAGGCTATGACAAATACATCTGAACTGAACATCTGTCTCGATCCCTGCACTGAACAATGCTAGCTTCTTCCCACGTGCAAGCACCAACAAACAACCTTGTGCCAATATACCAGGTCCTGCACATCCCTGAGCCAATATCCTGAACCTGGTAATGAAGCATGTTGTGAGCTGCCCCTGTTGCACCCCACCAAATGCTCCTTAGCCCACATTATGGGCGCAGCACTGAATCCGGCATGGCCCTGCCTTTGTTCAAGCCCCCGGCAAACACCTCTGAGCTCTCATCTCGGTTCAGGCACTGAACCGTGCTGGGTCCTGCCTTTGTTTAAGCCTCCGAGAAACACTCCTTCGCCCGGATCTCCGTCCCTGCCATGAAACAGGCCTTGTCCTGCATGTATTTAAGACCCGACCAATATAGCTGAGCCTGTATCTGACTGTCATGCTACTTCTGGCCTTATTCAAGCAACCGGCAAGCAATCCTCAGCTAACAAATAGCTCGATGCCTCAGAACTACGGTGTGTACCACCATTGTTCAGTCCCCCAGAAAACACTGGCGATCCCAAATCCCACTTGCTGCACTCAAGAAGGCTGGGTTATGTCACTGAGCAAGACCCCAACAAACACTCCTGAGCCCTAGGACACTAGGTCCCTGCAGTGAACCAGGATGAATCTTGCACTAGTTCAAGCCTCTGGCAAACAATCCTCGCTCACATCTGTTGTCGAAGCTTCCAAAAAATACTCCTGGGCCCACCTCTAGGTCCATGCGCTGAATCAGGCTGGGTCCTGCCCTTGTGCATGACACCTACAACACTCATTAGCACACCTCTGTGTCCCTGAACGGAATCAAGCTGGATCCTGCGCTTGTTAAAGCCCCTGAAAATGACTCCAGAGCTCATATCTAGGTCCCTTCGCTGACCCAGGCTGGTCTTGCACTTGTTCAGATCCGAGAGACATGCATGAACCCATATACAGTCCCTGCAATGAACCAGGGTGGCCCCTGTACTTGCACGAGCCCTCAAGAAATATTCCAGAGCCCACATTTTGGTCCCTCTTTTGATCCAGACTGGGTCCTGGCCTTCTTCAAGCCCCATACATTCGCTCTTGGGCCCACATCGTGGTCCCTGAACTGAATTCTGCTGGCTCCTGAGCTGGTTCCATGCTCCAACCAACACTCTTGAGCCCATATCTCACTCCCAGAACTCACGCAGGCTGGACCCTGCCTTTAGTCAAGCCCCGACAAACACTCCTGAGCCCACAACGTCATCTGTGCACTGACCTAGGATGAGTCCTGCAGTTGTTCAAAGTGCTGTCCAACATTGCTGAGCCTCTCTCTGACTCTCAGGCTAGTCCTGGCCATATTCAAGCCACCGACCTACAATCCTGAGCCTACAACCCACTCACTCTCTGCCTCTGAACTAGGGTGTGTCCTGCCCTTGGTCAGTCCCCCCAAGAACCACTCCAGATCCCGTATTGCACTGATGATACCTCATTCTACTCGCTTCACTCAAGAAAGCTGATCATGCCTTTGAGCAACACTCCTGAGTGCACATTTCGATCTCTGCCAAACCATGCTCAGTCCTGCCCTTGTTCAAGACCACGACAAATAGCCCTGAGCCCGCATCTCAGTCCCTGTACTGAATCAGGCTAGGGTTTTGAAGTCTCAACGGATAGCCCTGAATCGACATCTAAGGACATGCACTGAACCGGGCTGGTTCCATTCCTTGTGCAAGACCCTTACAAACATTCCCAAGCCTCCCTCCAGTCCCTGCACTGAACCAGCCTGCGTTCTGCCCTTCTTCCACCCCGACAAATCCTCCTGAGCCTCATTTTGATTCTTACACTGACAAGGCTGGGTCCTGCCCTTCTTCACGGCCATGACAAACACTTCTGAACCCACGTTCGGGCCCTGCACTGAACCAGCCTAGCTTCTTCTCACGTGCAAGCACTGAAAGACAACCCTGAACCAAATGTTGGGTCCTGCACAGACATGACCCAACATTTTGAGCCTGGCACTGAAGCCTTTTGGAGCTGCCCCTGGTGCACTCCAGCAACTGCTCCTGAGCCCACATCATGGGGCCTGCACTGAAATCGGCAGGGCTCTGCCTTTGTTCAAGACCCCGACAAATACTCCTGAGATTACATCTCAGTTCGGCACTGAACCATGCTGAGTCCTGCCTTTATATACACCCCTGAGAAAAAATCCTGTGC
>NW_024074193.1:0-3337 GCF_014754425.2 Oryx dammah
ATGTGTAACTTACCTGCTTGCACTTCTCAGGAGAGGATCTACCTCTAACTTCTACAGTCCAGGCCTGGAGTCCACACCTCAGCTCTCCAATGCAGACAAAGTCCTTAGGGGAGAAAACCAGAGGCTTCAGCCTCAGCTCAGTCACATTTTCAGGGGCAGGAGGGCATTTCCAGATCCCTTTCCTCCCTGGCCGCACCAATCACCAATCAGAGAAGCAAAGAGAGAAGGTGGAGAGAACAGAGCTACTCAGACCCAACAATCCGAGCTCGATAGCTTTTCTCACTCTAGAAAGGGCTACTTCCTGACAATCCCCAAACATGGGCCCTCAGACCTAGGCTCCAGAGTGGAGGAGCTTTAGGAAATCCACCACTTCTGTGCAACCCACTTGCAGATATTCAGTCATTAGCTATCAAACTGGACACCAGTCAGTGCCTGTCTGACCTCCCCATAACTCACACCTAGTTTCAATCCAGGAAAGGGAGGAACATGAGGCCTACACACCTCAGGTTTCTCCAAAACTTGCTGAAGCTCTCTGTGTCCCTCCCATGCTGAAATGCTGGCCCCATGTCTCCTCACTCACCTCTTTCCTGCTTGTACACTGGGGCCTATCATGCAGGCCTGCAAGCCTTGTAATTCCCCAGCTGCAACACCAAAGAAAACAGCCCATAGACAGTGACAGAGACAACAACCATTCAGTGGATATAGAATCTTACAAATCCTAAACAAAGGGTTCTGGAGTGACACGCCACAGTGCTCCTCAAACGGCAGGAACAATAAGGCAAGGATCTTCACTGCTGGGCGCGGGGGAGGGGACAGACTTGAGGGGAGACTACAACTTATAGGGACCCTGATGTCTGATTGGCTCACCTGTCACCAGGGAAACCAGAGGCTGGGGTCGGGACAACCGCATAGTTGGTTATTGATTAAGCCCTATAATTAAGGCACTCCAAATTGGGAAAGGAGTACCTCAAGCCTGTATTTTGTCACCCTGCTTCTTTAACTTATATGCAGAGTATATCATGAGATACACTGGGCTGGATGAAGCACAAGCTGGAATCAAGTTTGCCAGGAGAAAGATAAATAACCTCAGATATGCAGATGACACTACCCTTATGGCAGAAAGTGAAGAAGAACTAAAGAGCCTCTTGATGAAAGTGAAAGAGGAGAGTGAAAAAGTTGGCTTAAAACTCAACATTCAGAAAACTAAGATCATGGCATCTGGTCCCATCAGTTCAGTTCAGTTCAGTTTAGTTGCTCAGTTGTGTCCGACTCTGCCACCACATGAATCACAGCACACCAGGCCTCACTGTCCATCACCAACTCCCAGAGTTCACTCAGACTCATGTCCATCGAGTCAATGATGCCATCCAGCCATCGCATCCTGGGTCGTCCCCTTCTCCTCCTGCCCTCAATCCCTCCCAGCATCAGAGTCTTTTCCAATGAGTCTACTCTTCGCATGAGGTGGCCAAAGTACTGGAGTTTCAGCTTTAGCATCATTCCTTCCAAAGAAATCTCAGGGCTGATCTCCTTCAGAATGGACTGGTTGGATCTCCTTGCAGTCCAAGGGACTCTCAAGAGTCTTCTCCAACACCATAGTTCAAAAGCATCAGTTCTTCGGTGCTCAGCCTTCTTCACAGTCCAACTCTCACATCCATATATGACTACTGGAAAAACCATAGCCTTGACTAAACGGACCTTAGTCGGCAAAGTAATGTCTCTGCTTTTGAATATCCTATCTAGGTTGGTCGTAACTTTTCTTTGAAGGAGTAAGCGTCTTTTAATTTCATGGCTGCAGTCAGCATCTGCAGTGATTTTGGAGCCCCCCCAAAAAAGTCTGACACTGTTTCCACTGTTTCCCCAAATATTTCCCATGACTTCATGGAAAATAGATGGGGAAACAACGCAAATTATGCTGTGCTGTGTGCTATGCTTAGTTGCTCATTCATGTCCGACTATGCTCTGTTCAGTTCAGTTCAGTCGATCAGTCGTGTCCGACTCTTGGCGACCCCATGAACTGCAGCACGCCAGGCCTCCCTGTCCATCACCAATGCTATGAAATCTTAAACCAGGTGATGACTCCTCATTCGAAAGTCATGGATAAGCCTTTAAAAGCCAAAGCAGTTGGTGAGTGCTAATTACTGGAAATCAACAAGACTGGGGCAGATCCCAAAAAGGGCCAGGTAGGAGAAGCTGCTTAGGTCAATGACTAGGTGACCTCCTGTATTAGTCAGCTTGGGCTTCCAGAAAAATAATGCTATGGACTGGGTGGCTTAACCAGAAATCTGTTTTCTCACAGTTTTGAGAAGTCCTAGATCATGGTTAGAACTTCCCAGCAATTCAGTTTCTGCTGCAAGCTCTCTTCCTGGCTTGCAGATAGTCCTTGCCCAGCTGGATCCTCACAAGGTCTTTTCTTGTTACTTGAGCTGCGGTAGGGCAGGAGCCCAAGCTCTCTGGTATCGCTTCATTTAAGGACATGTACCCCTTTTCCTACTTGGAACCAGTCTGTTGTTCCATGTCCAGTTTTAACTGTGGCTTCCTGACCTGCATACAGATTTCTCAAGAAGTAGGTCAGGTGGTCTGGTATTCCCATCTCCTTCAGAATTTTCCACAGTTTATTGTGATCCACACAGTCAAAGGCTTTGGCATAGTCAATAAAGCAGAAATAGATGTTTTTCTGGAACTCTCTTGCTTTTTGATGATCCAGAGGATGTTGGCAATTTGATCTCTGTTTCCTCTGCCTTTTCTAAAACCATGATTGCAGCCATGAAATTAAAAGATGCGTACTCTTGGAAGGAAAGTTATGACAAATCTAGACGGTATATTGAAAAGCAGAGACATCACTTTGTCAACAAAGGTCCGTCTAGTGAAGGTTATGGTTTTTCCAGTGGTCATGTATGGATGTGAGAGTTGGACTATAAAGAAAGCTGAGCACTGAAGAATTGATGCTTTTAAACTGTGGTGTTGGAGAAGACTCGTGAGAGTCCCTTGGACTGCGAGGAGATCCAACCAGTCCATCCTAAAGAGATCAGTCCTGGGTGTTCATTGGAAGGACTAATGCTGAAGCTGAAACTCCAATACTTTGGCCACCTGGTGCAAAGAGGTGACTAATCTGAAAAGACCCGGATGCTGGGAAAGACTGAGGGCAGGCATAGAAGGGGACGACAGAGGATGAGATGGTTGGATGGCATCACCGACTCAATGGACATGAGTTTGGATAGACTCCGGGAGTTGGTGATGGACAGGGAGGCCTGGCATGCTGCAGTCCATGGGGTCGCAAGGAGTCAGGACAGGACTGAGCGACTAAACTGAAACTGAAACATCCTAAGGCTATGATCTC
>NW_024074194.1:0-3337 GCF_014754425.2 Oryx dammah
CAAGGGTGTGAATGACCCTTTTGAAGTTCAAGAGGGAAGGTGTGACTTGCCTCGAGACGCCTCAGCGGAAAAGGGCCTCATCTCGCCTGGAGGGGAGAACCTCCTGGATTTTTTCGAGTTGCCTCGGGCCCTTCTCGAGTTACGACGGGGAACTCTGGGACCCTCCCTTGTAGCCTCAGGAAAGGCCAGTCTCCACGCGAGTTGCGAGGGGCCTGTCGGGATTCCTCTGCAGTCGGTGCCGTGGCCTAAGACTTCGTGTGGAGTCTATGACGGAACCTGTGGATTCCTCTCCAGTGCTGACATGGATCTTGGGGTACTTCTGGAGGCTCCACAGGGGAGTCAGTTCTTGTCTCGAATGGGAACATGCACGTCCTCATTCCTTAGGAATTTGAGCAGCCGTGGCAGCTTCCGGTCTCCTTGATACACGGATCTGTGACATTCTTTCGAGGCTTTCCCACGAGGCTTTCCGACAGGGTTGTCTCAAGTGCCACTGTGGTGTGAGTCGATCCTCGGCGTGCAAGTCGAGGCAGTGCAGGGAAATCAGGTTCTTCTTGAGTGGACTGAGACATTTTGTGCACATTGGGAAAGGTGGCATGACCCCTGGAGGTCCTCTCGACTTTCCTGTGGAGAGCGCCTCCTCCGAGATGCGACAGGAAAGCCGGGAATCCTTTCCCGACAAAGCAGGGAAAGGATTCCTCATCTCGAGCTATGAGGAGGAAACGTGGCTGCTCTTGATGTGGGCGGGACCCTCGGTGTTCCTCTAGTGGAGGCGAGTATGTCGCTGAACTTCTTGTGTTGCAGCAAGGGTGTGAAGTACCCTTTCGATGTTCAAGAGAGAAGGTGTGATTTGCCTCGAGACACCTCAGCGGAAAAGGGCCTCATCTCGCCTAGAGGGGAGAACCTAATGGATTTTCTCGAGTTGAGGCGGGACCTTCTCGAGTTAGGACGGGGACCTCTGGGACCCTCCCTTGTGGCCTCAGGAAAGGCCAGTCCCCATGCGAGTTGCGAGGGGCCTGTCAGGATTCCTCAGCAGTCGGTGCAGGGCCCTAAGGCCTCATGTGGAGTCAATGACGGAAACTGAGGATTCCTCTCCAGTGCTGACAGGGATCTTGGGGTACTTCTGGAGGCTCCAAAGCGGAGTCAGTCCTCGTCTGGAGTGGGGATATGCACGTCCGGTTTCCTAACGACCAGTAGCAGCCGTGGCAGGCTTCCCGTCGCCTTGATACAGGGATCTGTGGCATTCTTTGGAGGCTTTCCCAGGAGGATTTCGACAGGGCTGTCACATGAGCCACTGTAGTGTGAGTCGGTCCTTGGCGTGCATGTGGGGAAGTGCAGAGAAATCAGCTTCTTCTGGAGTGGACTGAGACATTTTGTGCACATTGGGAATGGTGGCACGACCTCTGTAGTTCCTCTCGACTTTCCCGTGGAGAGTTTCTCCT
Organism: Oryx dammah; assembly: GCF_014754425.2. NCBI lineage: Eukaryota > Metazoa > Chordata > Mammalia > Artiodactyla > Bovidae > Oryx > Oryx dammah. The sequence continues at coordinate 1,440 of NW_024074194.1, forward strand.
CCGAGATGCGACAGGAAAGCCGGGAATCCTTTCACGACGAAGCAGGGAAAGGAACCGACATCTTGAGCTATGAGGAGGAAACCGGGCTCCTCTTGATTTGGGCTGGACTCTCGGTATTCCTCTCGAGTGGAGGCGGGTATGTCCGGGAACTTCTTGAGTTGCAGCAAGGGTGTGAATGACCCTTTTGAAGTACAAGAGGGAAGCTGTGATTTGCGTGGAGTTGCCTCAGCGGAAAAGGGCCTCATCTCGCCTGGAGATGAGAACCTCCTGGATTTTCTCGAGTTGCGGCGGGACCTTCTCGAGTTACGACGGGGCCTTCTGGGACTCTCCCTTGTGGACTCAGGAAAGGCCAGTCTCCATACGAGTTGCCAGGGGCCTATTGGGATTCCTCTGTGGTCAGTGCCAGGCCGTAAGACCTCGTGTGGAGTCTATGTCTGAACCTGAGGATTCATCTCCAGTGCTGACATGGATCTTGGGGTACTTCTGGATTCTCCAAAGGGGAGTCAGTCCTCGTCTTGAGGGCTTACATACAAGCCTGCTTTTCTCCCGAGGTGGACCAACCGTGGCAGGCTTCCCGTCACCTTGATACACGGATGTGTGGCATTCCATGGAGGCTTTCCGACAAGGTTTTACCACAGGGCTGTCACTCGTGCCACTGTGGTGTGAGTCGATCCTCGGCGTGCAAGTCGAGGCATTGCAGGGAAATCATGTTCTTCTGGATAGGACTGAGACATTTTGTGCACATTGGGAACGGTGGCACGAACCCTGGAGTTCCTCTCGACTTTCCTGTGCAGAACGCCTTCTCCGAGTTGTGACAGGAAAGCAGGGAATCCTTTCCCGACGAAGCAGGGAAATGAACCCTCATCTCGAGCTATGAGGAGGAAACGGGGCTCCACTTTATGTGGGCAGGACCCTGGTGTTCCTCTCGAGTGGAGAAGAGTATGTGAGGGAACTTCTTGAGTTGCAGGAAGGGTGTGAAGGATCGTTTCGAAGTTCAAGAGGGAAGGTGTGACTTGCATCGAGACGCCTCTGCGGAAAAGGGCTTCATCTCGCCTGGAGGGGAGAACCTCCTGGATTTTCTCGAGGTGCGGTGGGACCTTCTCGAGTTACGACGGGGACCTCTAGGACCCCTCCCTTGTGGCGTCAGGAAAGGACAGAGTCCATGAAAGTTGCAAGGGGCATGTCGGGATTCCTCTGCAGTCGGTGCCGGGGCCGAAGACCTCGTGTGTAGTCTATGACGGAACCTGAGGATTCCTCTCCAGTGCTGAAATGGATCTTGGGGTACTTCTGGAGGCTCCACAGGGGAGTCAGTCCTGATCTAGAGTGGGGACATGCACGTTCGCATTCCTCAGGAGCTGCAGCAGCCGTGGCATGCTTCTCGTCGCCTTGATACACGGATCTGTGGGATTCTATGGAGGCTTTCCCACGAGGCTTTCCGACAGGGCTGTCACTCCTGCCACTGTGGTGTGAGTCGATTCTCGGCGGGCATATCGAGGAAGTGCAGGGAAATCAGGTTCTTCTGGAGTGGACTGAGACATTTTGCACACATTGGGAGTGGTGGCACGAACCCTGGAGTTCCACTCGGCTTTCCTATGGAGAGCGCCTTCTCCAAGATGCGACAGGAAACCCTGGAATCCTTTCCGACTAAGCAGGGAAAGGAACCCTCATCTCGAGGTATGAAGAGGAAACGAGGCTCCTCTTGATCTTGATGGTACCTCGGTGTTCCTCTCGAGTAGAGGCGGGTATGTCGGGGAACTTCTTGAGTTGCAACAAGGGTGTGAATGACCCTTTCGGAGTTCAAGAGGGAATGTGTGATTTGCGTGCAGTCGCCTCAGAGGAAAAGGGCCTCATCTCGCCTGGAGGTGAGAACCTCCTGGATTTTCTCGAGTTGCGGGGGG
>NW_024074195.1:0-3337 GCF_014754425.2 Oryx dammah
CAAGGGTGTGAATGACCCTTTTGAAGTTCAAGAGGGAAGGTGTGACTTGCCTCGAGACGCCTCAGCGGAAAAGGGCCTCATCTCGCCTGGAGGGGAGAACCTCCTGGATTTTTTCGAGTTGCCTCGGGCCCTTCTCGAGTTACGACGGGGAACTCTGGGACCCTCCCTTGTAGCCTCAGGAAAGGCCAGTCTCCACGCGAGTTGCGAGGGGCCTGTCGGGATTCCTCTGCAGTCGGTGCCGTGGCCTAAGACTTCGTGTGGAGTCTATGACGGAACCTGTGGATTCCTCTCCAGTGCTGACATGGATCTTGGGGTACTTCTGGAGGCTCCACAGGGGAGTCAGTTCTTGTCTCGAATGGGAACATGCACGTCCTCATTCCTTAGGAATTTGAGCAGCCGTGGCAGCTTCCGGTCTCCTTGATACACGGATCTGTGACATTCTTTCGAGGCTTTCCCACGAGGCTTTCCGACAGGGTTGTCTCAAGTGCCACTGTGGTGTGAGTCGATCCTCGGCGTGCAAGTCGAGGCAGTGCAGGGAAATCAGGTTCTTCTTGAGTGGACTGAGACATTTTGTGCACATTGGGAAAGGTGGCATGACCCCTGGAGGTCCTCTCGACTTTCCTGTGGAGAGCGCCTCCTCCGAGATGCGACAGGAAAGCCGGGAATCCTTTCCCGACAAAGCAGGGAAAGGATTCCTCATCTCGAGCTATGAGGAGGAAACGTGGCTGCTCTTGATGTGGGCGGGACCCTCGGTGTTCCTCTAGTGGAGGCGAGTATGTCGCTGAACTTCTTGTGTTGCAGCAAGGGTGTGAAGTACCCTTTCGATGTTCAAGAGAGAAGGTGTGATTTGCCTCGAGACACCTCAGCGGAAAAGGGCCTCATCTCGCCTAGAGGGGAGAACCTAATGGATTTTCTCGAGTTGAGGCGGGACCTTCTCGAGTTAGGACGGGGACCTCTGGGACCCTCCCTTGTGGCCTCAGGAAAGGCCAGTCCCCATGCGAGTTGCGAGGGGCCTGTCAGGATTCCTCAGCAGTCGGTGCAGGGCCCTAAGGCCTCATGTGGAGTCAATGACGGAAACTGAGGATTCCTCTCCAGTGCTGACAGGGATCTTGGGGTACTTCTGGAGGCTCCAAAGCGGAGTCAGTCCTCGTCTGGAGTGGGGATATGCACGTCCGGTTTCCTAACGACCAGTAGCAGCCGTGGCAGGCTTCCCGTCGCCTTGATACAGGGATCTGTGGCATTCTTTGGAGGCTTTCCCAGGAGGATTTCGACAGGGCTGTCACATGAGCCACTGTAGTGTGAGTCGGTCCTTGGCGTGCATGTGGGGAAGTGCAGAGAAATCAGCTTCTTCTGGAGTGGACTGAGACATTTTGTGCACATTGGGAATGGTGGCACGACCTCTGTAGTTCCTCTCGACTTTCCCGTGGAGAGTTTCTCCTCCGAGATGCGACAGGAAAGCCGGGAATCCTTTCACGACGAAGCAGGGAAAGGAACCGACATCTTGAGCTATGAGGAGGAAACCGGGCTCCTCTTGATTTGGGCTGGACTCTCGGTATTCCTCTCGAGTGGAGGCGGGTATGTCCGGGAACTTCTTGAGTTGCAGCAAGGGTGTGAATGACCCTTTTGAAGTACAAGAGGGAAGCTGTGATTTGCGTGGAGTTGCCTCAGCGGAAAAGGGCCTCATCTCGCCTGGAGATGAGAACCTCCTGGATTTTCTCGAGTTGCGGCGGGACCTTCTCGAGTTACGACGGGGCCTTCTGGGACTCTCCCTTGTGGACTCAGGAAAGGCCAGTCTCCATACGAGTTGCCAGGGGCCTATTGGGATTCCTCTGTGGTCAGTGCCAGGCCGTAAGACCTCGTGTGGAGTCTATGTCTGAACCTGAGGATTCATCTCCAGTGCTGACATGGATCTTGGGGTACTTCTGGATTCTCCAAAGGGGAGTCAGTCCTCGTCTTGAGGGCTTACATACAAGCCTGCTTTTCTCCCGAGGTGGACCAACCGTGGCAGGCTTCCCGTCACCTTGATACACGGATGTGTGGCATTCCATGGAGGCTTTCCGACAAGGTTTTACCACAGGGCTGTCACTCGTGCCACTGTGGTGTGAGTCGATCCTCGGCGTGCAAGTCGAGGCATTGCAGGGAAATCATGTTCTTCTGGATAGGACTGAGACATTTTGTGCACATTGGGAACGGTGGCACGAACCCTGGAGTTCCTCTCGACTTTCCTGTGCAGAACGCCTTCTCCGAGTTGTGACAGGAAAGCAGGGAATCCTTTCCCGACGAAGCAGGGAAATGAACCCTCATCTCGAGCTATGAGGAGGAAACGGGGCTCCACTTTATGTGGGCAGGACCCTGGTGTTCCTCTCGAGTGGAGAAGAGTATGTGAGGGAACTTCTTGAGTTGCAGGAAGGGTGTGAAGGATCGTTTCGAAGTTCAAGAGGGAAGGTGTGACTTGCATCGAGACGCCTCTGCGGAAAAGGGCTTCATCTCGCCTGGAGGGGAGAACCTCCTGGATTTTCTCGAGGTGCGGTGGGACCTTCTCGAGTTACGACGGGGACCTCTAGGACCCCTCCCTTGTGGCGTCAGGAAAGGACAGAGTCCATGAAAGTTGCAAGGGGCATGTCGGGATTCCTCTGCAGTCGGTGCCGGGGCCGAAGACCTCGTGTGTAGTCTATGACGGAACCTGAGGATTCCTCTCCAGTGCTGAAATGGATCTTGGGGTACTTCTGGAGGCTCCACAGGGGAGTCAGTCCTGATCTAGAGTGGGGACATGCACGTTCGCATTCCTCAGGAGCTGCGGCAGCCGTGGCATGCTTCTCGTCGCCTTGATACACGGATCTGTGGGATTCTATGGAGGCTTTCCCACGAGGCTTTCCGACAGGGCTGTCACTCCTGCCACTGTGGTGTGAGTCGATTCTCGGCGGGCATATCGAGGAAGTGCAGGGAAATCAGGTTCTTCTGGAGTGGACTGAGACATTTTGCACACATTGGGAGTGGTGGCACGAACCCTGGAGTTCCACTCGGCTTTCCTATGGAGAGCGCCTTCTCCAAGATGCGACAGGAAACCCTGGAATCCTTTCCGACTAAGCAGGGAAAGGAACCCTCATCTCGAGGTATGAAGAGGAAACGAGGCTCCTCTTGATCTTGATGGTACCTCGGTGTTCCTCTCGAGTAGAGGCGGGTATGTCGGGGAACTTCTTGAGTTGCAACAAGGGTGTGAATGACCCTTTCGGAGTTCAAGAGGGAATGTGTGATTTGCGTGCAGTCGCCTCAGAGGAAAAGGGCCTCATCTCGCCTGGAGGTGAGAACCTCCTGGATTTTCTCGAGTTGCGGGGGG
>NW_024074196.1:0-3335 GCF_014754425.2 Oryx dammah
TCACTCTTCCAAACTGTTCCAAAGTGTGTTCTCACTGATCATCAGCACGTGGTCTGGAGGCTGGGCTTTCTCCTGAGTTGAAGTTCCACAGCCCTTTCTATTTATGGCCTCAGGTCTGTTTAATCTGGAAAACGCCCCCTTTGAAGCCAGAGTTTCCCTCCTCAGGATCCTCAGGCCTCCCTCACATCCACGTGACTCTGAAAGGACCTTGTCATTAGCTCCATGTCACCCAGAGACCACCTCTTTGAGTCTGTCATTGGATCACCAGCCTGCCCCTGTGTTACAGTCCATTAGCTCTGGCAAGATGCACTCTGGGACATGCAGACAGGGGTTGGGGAAAAGAATTTATTAAAATTATATTAGGGAGAAAATGTTAGAATTCTTTAAATTGATCCGTGGGTGATCAATTGCTAGTTGGAAGTTTGACTTGATAATTGGATGTTTGATACCTGATCCATCAGGTGGGCCCCTGGCCTGGTGTCTCTCCTGGGGGACCATGGTGTAGAAGGGACACCATCCACCCTCCGCGTCAGGCGCCTCCGAGAACTGGTGCATGAAGGCCGCAGACACATCCGCATTTCATGAACAAGGGGTTTCCGAGATAACCCTGGTAGACAGAACATCTACTGCTTCTTTAAAAAATAACATCTGTGTTGGCTGCGCAAGGCTCCTGGTGCTGTGCACAGCCTTTCTCTAGTTGTGGAGAGCGGGGCTGCTCTCTAGGTGCGGTGCGTGGCCTTCTCGTGGTGACTTCTCTTCCTGCAGAGCTCGGGCTCTAGGGCACAGCGGCTCTAGGGCACAGTGGCACAAGCTCAGTTGCTCTGTGGCATGGGGAACCCTCCCAGACCAGAGATGGAACCCATGTCCCCCGCACTGGCAAGCGGATTCTTAACCACTGGGCACTGCTCCTGTAAAGCTGTACGTTCACGGACGCTGTCTGGGACAATGTGTGTAAAGGTTCTAATATATTGAATGATTATCCACTACAGGGACATTGCTCAACACAAACACACAGAGACAGTTCAGACCTACTACGTGCCATTCCTCAACTAGGTAATGAAGATACAAAGAGAATTACTAACACTTCAGGTTCTGATATTTGAAACACACGATTCATCCCCAGACTTCTAGCTGAGTGGGTGAAAGCATCCAGGTCTGAGCCATCCAGTGTGGAAGCTCCAGTCCCAGGGGGCCACTGAGCTCCTGAAACGGGCTCACTTGGACTGAGGGGCTTGGGTGTAACACACACACCAGATTCACCTTCTGTATTGAGGTGCTCCTATGTTGGGTGCATATATATTTACAGTTGTTACATCTTCTTCGTGAATTGATCCTTCAACCAATATGTAGTGTTATTCTTTGTCTCTTATAACAGTCTTTATTTTCAAGTCTTTTTTGAATAACTATTTCTCTGATTTTGCTTTGATTTGTGTGGAATAACCTTTTCCATTCCACCACTTTCAGTCTATGTGTGTCTCTAGATGGAAAGTTTTTTGTAAATAGCAGGTATATGGGTCTGTTTCTTTATCTAATCAGTCTGTCTGTGTCCTTTGGTTGGAGCATTTCTATTCTGACATATTATTTGAAACAGTCATAATAATTCTAAGGAGAATATAAGAAAATTTGGAAGCTCATATGTAATTGATACAGCAATAAATACAAATAATTATACATTAAGACTACTAAGTACAATGCAATATTAAAAATGCCACATTTTCCCAGAAAAAATATATTATGACAAAGCAACACAGAAAACAGTGATTAGGATAAAATATAAAATTAAGTCTCAATATTCTGTGTTTCAGTGACGAAGCCTAAATGTTTAAGTGAAAAATATGGAATGGGAAGCTTCTCTTCCCTCCATCATATGACTTCATCTGTCTAATCAATCAAATTTACTGACGGTCAGCTGTGACCAATCTATACAACATACTAAAAAGCAGAGACATTACTTTGCCGACAAAAGTTCATCTAGTCAAAGCTATGGTTTTTCCAGTAGTCATGTATGGATGTGAGAGTTGGACTATAAAGAAAGCTGAGCACCAAAGAATTGATGCTTTTGAACTCTGGTGCTGGAGAAGATTCTTGAGAGTCCCTCGGACTGCAAGGAGATCAAACCAGGCCATTCTAAAGGAGATCAGTTCTGAATATTCATTGGAAGGAGAAAGATGCTGAAGCTGAAACTCCAATACTTTGGCCACCTGATGCAAAGAACTGACTCACTGGAAAAGATTCTGAAGCTGGGAAAGATTGAAGGCAGGAGGAAAAGGGGACAACAGAGGATGAGATGGTTGGTTGGCATCATTAACTCAATGGACATGAGTTTGAGCAAGCTCCGGGAGTTGGTGATGGACAGGGAAGCCTGGCGTGCTGCAGTCCATAGGGTCACAAAGAGTCGGACACGACTGAGTGACTGAACTGACAGCTGAACCATGTAAAGGAAATTCAATGTGAAAAATGATGTAACCCATTGAACAACATTGATTTTTGTGTAACACTACAGCATATCAGAGAAACATGAGTGGAAATAAAAACCACAAACAGAAACATAACACCGTCTCCATTTCCCAGGATTCTTACCCTCACCTATGAAATAAAACGTCCACCCCCTCTGGAGTAACACAATGTAGAGCAATACTGGATTCTCTGTTAGCATATATTGGATATGAGCTACACCACAGGGAGACAAACTTTGTGAAAACACTTCAGAGGTTCCTGAAGAAAGGAGGCTTCTTTCAGGCAGCTGCACTGGCCAAGGGAAAAACGGGTTTCCTTGGTAATGGCTGGAATCTTTCTCAAGTTGATAATCTCATGGATTCACTTTCAGACCTCTCAAGGCAGCAAGAGCATTTATCTGTTTGACGTTCAAAGTTGTTTGGATTTTGTGTAAAAATTTGTACTGAATACAAACATCAATGGTTCAGTTCAGTCGCTCAGTCGTGTCTGACTCTTTGTGACCCCATGAGTCGCAGCACGCCAGGCCTCCCTGTCCATCACCATCTCCCGGAGTTCACTCAGACTCACGTCCATCGAGTCCATGATGCCATCCTGCCATCTCATCCTCGGTCGTCCCCTTCTCCTCCTGCCCCCAGTCCCTCCCAGCATCAGAGTTTTTCCCAGTGAGTCAACTCTTCTCATGAGGTGGCCAAAGTACTGGAGTTTCAGCTTTAGCATCAGTCCTTCCAAAGAAATCCCAGGGCTGATCTCCTTCAGAATGGACTGGTTGGATCTCTTGCAGTCCAAGGGACTCTCAGGAGTCTTCTCCAACACCACAGTTCAAAAGCATCAATTCTTCGGAACTCAGCCTTCTTCACAGTCCAACTCTCACATCCATA
>NW_024074197.1:0-3335 GCF_014754425.2 Oryx dammah
GCACAAGCCAGAATCAAGATTGCCAGGATGAATATCAATCATCTCAGCTATGCAGATGACACCACCCTTATGGCAGAAAGCGAAGGGAACTAAAGAGCCTCTTGATGAAAGTGAATAACAGAGTGAAAAAGCTGGCTTAAAACATGACATACAAAAAACTAAGATCTCGCCTGCCTCCCATCATCTCAGCTTTCTGGCAGGATAGCCTTCACGGGCACATGGAAGCGGGAGGCTGGGCTGCTCCGCGGGCTGCCCATTCCGTCAAGGCCTCTGCCTAGTCCCTAGTCTGGTTTCTGAGACAGGATGACCTCCCCCTCCCGACAAGTGCCTTCCCTACCCACCTCCCCTCCGCCCAGCAGAGTGCAAGCCAGAGATGTGCAGGAGTGATGAGTATTCCAGGCCCACCAGGCTTCTCTGCCCATGGAGTTCTCCAGGCAAGAATACTGGAGTGGGTTGCCATTCCCTCTTCCAGGGGTTCTTCCCGACCCAGGGATGGATATTGCGTCTCCTACATTGCAGGCAGATTTTTTACCATCTGAGCCACCAGGGAATCCCATCTGCTCCTGTAGTAGCAAACAATCCCCATATTCTTTTAGCCTCTGAATCCTTTGTTGAACCCCTTATCAGCTGAGCCAGTGAAAATCCAATGGCAAAATGGAAATGGGTGGCCGATACTCCATGTGCAAAAACGAAGGAGTGAAGGAGTGTGGGGCCTCCATTCACCTGCCACCAGTCAGGTCCCGAGATTTGGGCCAAATGGCAACAAACCAGGTTTTGTGAACAGTTTGCATATTTTATGAAGCAGGTGGGACTCAGAGTTCTCCGACAACCATACTCACCTCCTTTATTTAGCAGTCTGCCTCCAAAAGCTTCCCAGGTGACTCAGAGATAAAGAATCTGTCTATCTAGCAGGAGAGGCAAGTTTGGTCCCTGGGTGGGGAAGACCCCTGGAGAAGAAAATGGCAACACACTCCAGTATTCTTGCCTGAGAAATCTCAGGGACAGAGAAGCCTGATGGTCTACAGTCCATGGGACGGGGAAAGAGTTGGCTGCAACTCAGCAAATAAAACAGCAGCAGCCACCTCCAAAGTGGGGAGGGGCTGGGGGGCCGGCTCTGTAAACACGTGTTCCTCCATCCCAGAAACACCTATGGCTGTTGAGCAGCACTCACGGAGAACCCACTGTGTTCAGAGTGGCTGGCCTTCACCCCGCTGGAAGAGCAGGGACCTTGTCAGAACAAAACACCCTTGTTTGCTGATCCCTAGAAGAAGGGAACTGCACGCTCTCTCCCTCCCTTACCCCTACCCCAGGGGGCCCAGCCTCAGTGTGGACAGTCCCCTGGGGTTCCCATGAAGCCTAAGCAGCTGGCTGGGCTCTGCTCTCAGCCTGTGGACCTCCCCCTCAGGCTGACTCTGGCACATTCCGGAAGGTGGGGACCTGAGCCCTCAGCTGTGTGCTGACCAGCTGAGGCCCAGGCACCTGGACATGTCCCCAGGGCACCTGCCCTCAGCCTCCAGCTCACAGCCCTCCTCCAGGACCCTTGTGGGAAAACACCCAATTTTAAACTTCGACCCTTAGTCACTCTCAGACCTGGTGGCCTGGATATTCTAGCGCTGGGCCCTGAAGCCTCTACCAGGAGGGGAGGTCAGAGTTCAAATGAGGATACAGAGGAAGAAAGAACTGCCCCAGGGTTGGGGTGAGGAGCGGGAGGACAGGAGGGGCATCTTTGCTCCTGGAGTGTCCTGGAGCTGAGGGCCAATCTTCTCAGGCCAGGAGGACAGGAAGACCCTTGAACCTTCTGACACCGACTCAAGGCTGAGTGAGCCTCTGAACAGGGTGGCATTGAGGGAGGGTTTGGGGCGATGCAGTTGACTAAAAGACAGCCACACAGTGAGAGAGCTGTGATGGAGTGAGAGAATGCGTCCCAAGAGAGGAGAGAGGCCAGTTCGTGGGGCTTCTGGCCAGGAGAGCAGGTGGACGTTCCTGGTGGCACTAGTGGTAAAGACCCGCCCACCAATGCAGGAGCCGCAAGAGACCTGGGTTCCATCTCTGGGTTAGCAAGATCCCCTGGAGGAGGGCGTGGCAACCCACCCCGGTATTCTTGCCTGGGGAATCCCATGGCTACAGGCCATAGGGTCACTGAGTCAGACACGACTGAAATGACTTGGAACGCATGCACAGATGGTGAAGGATACGTCTGGGCGAAGGTGGCTCTACTGCTTGCCACAGAGAACAGATATATCTCAAGTTAAGGGTGGCGGTGCTTTTTTGTGTGTGGGAAAATGCAAGCAGCCGGGGTCATTGACGTTCTTCCTGAGTCACGCATCTAACCATCTAAGGGGCTGCTTGTCCAGATACACAGAGTCCGTTAACGTCTCTAATTCCTGTCTGAGCACAGAAGTGCACTGTGGGTCAGCGGCTGCAGAGGATCAACCTTTGCAGAGTGAGCAAGACACTCTTTGCTCCTCTTCTGTGTTCAGGATCAAGCCCAGCAGACTGCAACCCTCAGCTAAGTCACTCAGGGATGGCCCCTCGGCCTTGGTGACCGTCCCAGCGTCCCTGGGAGCTCCCCCTCTTCTCCACATGTTCTTGGGGTGATAGTCCTCCCAGGAAAGGCAGCATGGTGGTGCCAGGGTCCCACAGCCCCTCCCCTGCTAAAGGCCGGGATGCATCAGAAGGGGGAGATGATGGCTTTCAAAGAACCCATGGTTTTGCGCTTAGAGCCCGTGGGCATTTCAAAGTGGCCACAACCCTTCCACCCACCGCCCCGGGGCCTTGGGGAAGCCTGAGATAGCCAAGGGGGGTCATCCTACTGTCCTTCTCCTCCCATCAACCCCGCTCTCTTTAATAAAAATTGTTGTTTTTTCTTAAAGAACACAGTATTCTCTGATTACTTGAGCACAGGATCATTGTAGAAATTCTGGAGGAAAAAAAGTTGAAGAAACTGTAAAAACCTGTAGTTCCCACACTCAGACTTACTTCCTGACGACATTTTATGTGCGTCTAGCTTTTCTGGAAATATATGTTTCTATGGATTCAAAAGGAAGGGGCTTCCCAGGTAGCACTAGAACCTGCCAGCCAATTCAGGAGCTATAAGCACATGCAGGCTCGATCCCCGGATCAGATCAGGAAGATCTCCTGGAGGATCGCATGGCAACCCACTTCAGAATTCTTGCCTGGGAAATCCCATGGACAGAGGAGCCTGGCAGGCTGCACTCCAGTGGGTCCCAAAGAGTCAGAGGCCATGGAAATGACTTAGCATGCAAGCAGGTACGCATTCAAAGGGGAACTGGGAGGATGCTGTCTGCACAGTTGGGGGTTTAGGCTGCCTGGTT
>NW_024074198.1:0-3334 GCF_014754425.2 Oryx dammah
CTAAGACACCCTTTTAAGGAGTGATGTTTCAAACTGGCAAACTCTCAATGTAGCAGCTGCTTATGCTACAGAGCCATCAGTCTCCCAAACCTTACAGAAAATGGCAAGCTGTGTTCATATGGCTGGCCATGTCGCGGAAAGAATGCTGCTTCACTTGAGGACAGAAAACCCTTTGTAGCTGGGTGTCTTGGGTCATGTGTAGCCCCTCTTCTGTGCCTGGGAATCTGGCCCACTCTGCCTCTGCTCCTTCGCATCCCTTGTGACTGCCCCCAGGTGCCTTTGGCCTGCCTCTCCTTTCTGACACGTTTACACTTCCATGCCTGTTTACATGTACAGCTTGCTCTGTGATTGAGATCCCTGGGCTTTTCTCCAGGGCGTCAGTGTTTCTGCTGCCCCAAGATCTTTGTACCTTACACAAGCTCTTTCATATTTTCAGTGTCCATTCTTCCCCCGGCCAGCCCAACTCAAGAGTTCACACACTCATTTTGGCCAGCGCACGCACGCGCGCGTGCGCGCACACACACACACACACATAAGAATTCTGAAAAGAAACTTGCAGACACGCAGAACGATTGGTTTACTTATCCGTATAACGGACTTTGGGAAGCACCACTCTCTTTTTGGTCCCAGTTAATTTTTCACTCGCTAGTTGATCAAGTCAGTGTCCTCTTCTACTTCTATGATATATTCTGGAAGGTGAATGGGATTTGCTCATGACGGGGACTGACATGCAAGGAGGTGGCAGGGTTGGAAGTCCTCCCTGTGGACAGTTGAGTGACCTGTGCCTGTGTTCTCTACTCCTGTCGCCTTGGACTGGTTCACAGTGCCAATCAGGTTGATGTGATTCCATTCCCTGTGCTTTCCTTCCAGAAACGACACAGCAATAGCAAGGGACTTTGAACTTGAAATTGATCATGCACGCCTTTTCCCTGGGACAAGAATTCCTTAAAAACTTTCTATTTACAGAAAGGAAGGCCCCAATTCCTCTCACATGGGTGATGATTTACTGACAATCATGAAGAAATTCTGCATGGTTAATGTCAGTTTAATGATCAAAGCAAGAATACATGGGTAGGGGTAAAAGTTAATGTATTTCAGTCCTGCAGCAGTGTTTTTTGAATTACTTAACAAGTCAACCCCAAATCTTTCCTGACAGATAAAAAGTTTCCTGACAGATAAAAAGATTTCCTGACAGATGCATTCCTGCAACACCTTTGCCCTCTGTGATCCTAATTAATATCCTCACTTCAACGAGTGATATTCTTGCCCATCAGGCATTACTGTAAGTGTGGGTATTCTTGTTTCCACATGTGGGTCACTGTTAACTATTCCTGTGATAAAGCATTTCTTGATGTGTGCAAATATCCTGGAAGTCTTTAAAAAAGTCACAATTCAAGATGTTGGAAGCATTTGATCCAGGAATGAAAGAATAGGTCAAATTCACATGCAGTCTAACAAAGATACACAAACTTAAAAAAAAGGAGTAAATACAAGCAATACAATGCATGTATGTTGAATAGGAACGTGCAAGACAGATATGCCAGCAGAGCTGTGCATAATGGCACAAGCATGGGTGCAACATGAAAGAAGACAGGAGGCACAAGCAGACTCACAGGCAGAAACATCAACTCACAATCATGGGCAAACACAATGGACACTCCCAGTCTTCATTCTAAACATAGGAAAACATGAACACATCCAGGGCACAGGAAGCAAATGCAGCTCAGGATGATTGAGCCAGAATGCTCATGAATTCATCACTAATCCGCCAAGTCTGACACACATTGATATTCGGTGGAAGAAAACCTTACAGAACACATCCAAGTGTGCAGTCAAATCTAATACCACCTAGACTTTAGGGCCCAAGTGAAAGCCCTAAAGAGTCTGGGACACAAGTCATGGCAAGTTTCCAGAGAATGACCATCCAGTCAACCATCCACAGTTCAGGTTTACTAACCGATCCATGACTATCTTTGCACTTCACTGCAGGACAGGTTAGAGCTAAAGCCACCCCTGGTCCTGAACCATTGGTAGGAAATATTAGGCGTTGGTGGACACTGTCCTAAACTTTTCTTGTCTTTATCTTCTTTGCAATGCTTAAAACTTCTGAATGTGGATAAATGCCATGCAGTCCCTAGAAGGACCCAGTCTAAGGTCCCAAAATCCATGCCCCAATATGCTATCTCACACCTGCTGTAGTTATTACACCATAGATTCTGCTTTGTTTTGTTTTGAACTAGTGCCAAGAAAGACAGAGCCCCAAGGATTCTTTGAATTTTACAGATTAAGAAAGAAAGAAGACATGGTTCCAGTGTCTCCTGGGCTGGTTGTTCAGAAATCACCCAGAGAAGGCCAAGCCTTGCCTTCTAGAGCTGTAGATGCATCTCTGTAGGAGCAAAGCTGGGGTGTAGATATTCAAATGGAAAAGCTCACTCTGAGCAGGAGATCTCTTTCAGGGCATCTTGAAGGGGACATCCATAAACCTGTGAACTTTGACATTCAACATTTACCCTTTGCCCTCAAAAGAGATGCTGCTTCAGGGAGAAAAGTTGTAGAGTGAGAACCTCATGTGGGACAGAACTTCATGCGGGACATCACCCTGAAGCATGCCCATGTTGGAGCCATTCTATCTGGGATGAGAGGGCAACACTTGGGGTACAGACGTTGAACTCTCCCTACCCCATTTGTGCCAGTCTGTCCTTTGCCCAATCCAGAGGTGGACACAATTCTGGAAAGCAGTCATCTACTTCAGAAGGACCACCCTAAGCGCTGACCAGTCCCTCAGTGAGCTCCATATGCTCCAGGTGTTCCCATTGGCCCTTGAACAGAGTAGTGACAAAGCCCTAGATGAAGGACAAGTCCGTTGCGGTTGAAAACATTCTGTGCTGAGCCATTCAGCAAGGAAGAGAAACTGTCACCGGACGGCTCATGAGAAAAATGTTATTTCTACACCTTGGCCTGATAGAGGCCCTTGGGCAAAGAGCTTAAGCCTTCCTTGAAAAAGGAATATTTACCACTGAGCCATAGCAGCAGCAGCAGCATTGGACAGAGCACATGGCTGGGTAGGTTGGCCCTAATATCCTCATTCCCCTCACTTCTGCCTCTGCCTCACTTTGTACCTAAACTGAGTTCTTGGAAAAAACAACAGAGATCACATGACCTCAAACATCTATGATGGGATTTTCTTTCCTTTATCTGATTCCTTGCAATTTATCTTTTCCCCTGGTCACTTTTACCAGAAACATATCCTCACTGCCTTCCCACTCCTCACTTTCTCCCTAGGCCACAGCCCCCCTCCATATACCTTATACCTGATCCCCTAAGATGTTACTTG
>NW_024074199.1:0-3334 GCF_014754425.2 Oryx dammah
CTTATGATTATACAGTGGAAGTGAGAAATAGATTTAAGGGACTAGATGTGATACATAGAGTGCCTGATGAACTATGGAATGAGGTTCCTGACACTGTACAGGAGACAGGGATCAAGACCATCCCCATGGGAAAGAAATGCAAAAAAGCAAAATGGCTGTATCAGGAGGCCTTACAAATAGCTGTGAAAAGAAGAGAGGCGAAACGCAATGGAGAAAAAGAAAGATATAAGCATCTGAATGCAGAGTTACAAAGAATAGCAAGAAGAGATAAGAAAGCCTTCTTCAGCGATCAATGCAAAGAAATAGAGGAAAACAACAGAATGGGAAAGACCAGAGATCTCTTCAAGAAAATTAGAGATACCAAGGGAACATTTCATACAAAGATGGGCTCAATAAAGGACAGAAATGGTATGGACCTAACAGAAGCAGAAGATATTAAGAAGAGGTGGCAAGAATACACAGAACTGTACAAAAAAGATCTTCACGACCCAGATAATCATGATGATGTGATCACTAATCTAGAGCCAGACATCTTGGAATGTGAAGTCAAGTGGGCCTTAGAAAGCATCACTACGAACAAGGCTAGTGGAGGTGACGGAATTCCAGCTGAGCTGTTTCAAATCCTGAAAGATGATGCTGTGAAAGTGCTGCACTCAATATGCCAGCAAATTCAGAAAACACAGCAGTGGCCTCAGGACTGGAAAAGGTCAGTTTTCATTCCAATTCCAAAGAAAGGCAATGCCAAAGAATGCTCAAACTACCGCACAATTGCACTCATCTCACACGCTAGTAAAGTAATGCTCAAAATTCTCCAAGCCAGACTTCAGCAATATGTGAACCGTGAACTCCCTGATGTTCAAGCTGGTTTTAGAAAAGGCCGAGGAACCAGAGATCAAGTTGCCAACATCCGCTGGATCATGGAAAAAGCAAGAGAGTTCCAGAAAAACATCTATTTCTGCTTTATTGACTATGCCAAAGTCTTTGACTGTGTGGATCACAACAAACTGTGGAAAATTCTTAAAGAGTTGGGAATACCAGACCACCCGATCTGCCTCCTGAGAAATCTGTATGCAGGTCAGGAAGCAACAGTTAGAACTGGACATGGAACAACAGACTGGTTCCAAATGGGAAAAGGAGTACGTCAAGGCCGTATATTGTCACCCTGCTTATTTAATCTATAAGCACAGTACATCATGAGAAATGCTGGACTGGAAGAAACACAAGCTGGAATCAAGATTGCTGGGAGAAATATCAATAACCTCAGATATGCAGATGACACCACCCTTATGGCAGAAAGTCCACAGAGGAGCTAAAAAGCCTCTTGATGAAAGTGAAAGAGAGTGAAAAAGTTGGCTTAAAGCTCAACATTCAGAAAACGAAGATCATGGCATCTGGGGAAACAGTAGAAACAGTGTCAGACTTTATTTTGGGGGGCTCCAAAATCACTGCAGATGGTGACTGCAGCCATGACATTAAAAGACGCTTACTCCTTGGAAGAAAAGTTATGACCAACCTAGATAGTATATTCAAAAGCAGGAACATTACTTTGCCGACTAAGGTCTGTCTAGTCAAGGCTATGGTTTTTCCTGTGGTCAAGTATGGATGTGAGAGTTGGACTGTGAAGAAGGCTGAGCGCCGAAGAATTGATGCCTTTGAACTGTGCTGTTGGAGAAGACTCTTGAGAGTCCTTTGGACTGCGAGGAGATCCAACCAGTCCATTCTGAAGGAGATCAACCCTGGGATTTCTTTGGAAGGAATGATGCTAAAGCTGAAGCTCCAGTACTTCGGCCACCTCATGCGAAGAGTTGACTCATTGGAACAGACTCTGATGCTGGGAGGGATTGGGGGCAGGAGAAGAAAGGGACAACAGAGGATGAGATGGCTGGATGGCATCACGGACTCGATGGACGTGAGTCTGAGTGAACTCTGGGAGATGGTGATGGACAGGGAGGCCTGGCGTGCTGCGATTCATGGGGTCGCAAAGAGTTGGACACGACTGAGCGACTGAACTGACTGAACAGGACCAAGTTGATGAAACGTATGGAGGGATCACTTGAGTCCTGAAAGCCCAAAATGACCACTATGGACATTACATTCAGTCAGAACTAAGGAATCAGTGTTTCATTAAGTGAAGTGAAGATAATTTCTACAAACATAAATACCACAGTAAGTTTTAAAACAGCCCATAGCCATTGTATTACAACACAATTTTGGATAAGTCAGATTAATGAGATCCTATTCAGTAAGTTAGCCAATTCCCACAATTTTTCCACAACATTAACCAAAATCAACTAATACAAACTTCGAATAATTCCACTATTCTATATCCACACTACTCTCATGTCTACCAGAGAAAGCAAACAAGTGGGAAGAAACCCAAATAATTACAAGCAAATTGCCGAGAAAGGCCTAAAGAAGGCACCGTGAGTGTCAATGTGTGATTCCAGAACCAGAGGCATCATCTGAAACTAGTGAGAAATGCAAATTTTCAGGCTCCACCCCAGACCTATGGAATGGAAAATACAAGCCCTCCAGGAACTTCTGATACAGCTTTTATACCACAAGCCTTTAAAAATTAAACCCAATTATTATTTAAGCAGCTTTGGCAATGTTCTCCACTAAAGATAAAAATTACACAGTATATAACCTATAAATTAGAACGTTAAAAGTATGTTTTAATTAGTCTAGGTTCAAAAGCAAAAATAAAATGACAAAATTTACGCAACATCTTCTCAAAATAGGAAACAGTCACCATTTCAAACTCAAAGAGAAAGGAAAACCACTTAGAACTGCCTAAAAATACATGGGCAGATTTTAAAACTACAGAACAATCATCATCAGTAGATGCCATAACTATTGGGGGAAACAATGTTGGAAAACAAGTTATTTACACAATTTCCAAGTTTCGCTCCACTGGGCATTTATTAATTTCAAATACACCATTACGATGGAGAAATCTGGTGATTTCATAATAAAATGATCAAACAGCAACACCAATAAAGGAACAAAATGACATCATGTACTTTCTGATGTAATGCAATGAGAAAGAAACCACAACATGTATTTCCTGCCAAATTTTTTTAACCTGAATCTAACCATGGATAACAATCAGACAAATCCAAATGAGAAACATTCTGTAAAAGGAGCCTGGACTCTGCCAAAATGTCAACTTCAAGAATAAAAAGACAATTATCCTCCAATTTTAAAAAAAGTTACAATTTTTAGAAAAGAATAAAAAGACTAAGAAACTATTATAAATTAAGAGACTTACTGCCAAATTCAGACTGAAATTGAAGAAAGTAGGGAAAACCACTAGACCATTCAGGTATGACCT
>NW_024074200.1:0-3333 GCF_014754425.2 Oryx dammah
CTCTCTCAGTCCATTTCCTCAGCAGTTGTTCTCTCCCTACCGCTCAGCGCGGCGCAGTGGAAAAGGCCTGCTCTGGGCCTCTCTAGCCCTCTGGAGGACTTGCCGTCAGTTTCTGGAGGCTTCCGGCGGCAGTAGGCGGGCCTGACGTGAAGAGCCGCGGCGAGGGGGCTGCTCAATCAGCGCGGATTTAGCTCGGGTGTTTTGGCAATGGGGCTGCAGGAGTTGTGCAGACTCATATCGAGGTGAGTAAGCGAGCGGCTAAGGACAGCCTCGACAGCCTGCCCGGATGAAAAAGGTTGGGAGTGGGGACTGTCTGGCCTTGAAGTTTCTCGTCGGCTTTGGAGACGCAGCTCTCAGACCCGACTCGCGTGGATCATCCCTCTACCCACCTCCTCCGAGTCTCGCCTTACTCCTTCTAGCACCGTCTTCTCAGCATCGCCTTCGTTTTCTGCCTCTCTGACTCTTAGGCAGCCTTGACTCCCCGTTCCTTTCCTTCTTTAATTGAGGAAGTTTGGGGGGCACGCAGAGTTTCAACTTGGAGGAATTTTGTGGCATTTTTGGTGCTGGTAACACACATTCGTGCTTTGCTAGGTGTCCCTGTGCTCGTGGTGTGACTGTTGTCACACACATGATTCTAGCGTTGGTATAGGTGTCTGAAACTTTGAGCTGTGTGTTGTGCACACACAGCTTGCCTTGGGGAAGTATGTGTGCAAACATGTTTAACTTTTGAAAGTGCTGCTCAATGCCGCTTGAGCTCAGCTGAGAAAATCTGGTAGCTATCACTGTAGGCAGGCAGGCAGGCTGCAGCAGTCTTGAGACCGTTTGCCTACCCCCCGTGCATTAAAAGTTAGCAGATGGTACCACTTGAAGGGAGAACCGTTAATTTGCCTGATAGCTGAAATTCCTGGGGTTTTAAACCTTGGCTTTTGCCTTGGGGAAAAGAGATGGGAGTGGTTTTTTGATTTAAGGATAGTTGAAATGGCAACCCACTCCAGTATCCTTGTCTTGAAAATTCCATGGACGAGGGGCCTGGCGGGCTCTAGTCCATGGAGTCGCAAAGAGTCAGATACGACTGAGCGGCTTCACTTCACTTTCAGGGCTTCAGAGGGGGCTTCCCAGGTGGCGCTAGTGGTCAGAAACCCACCTGCCTGTGCAGGAGACAGAAGAGACCACGGGTTCGATCCCTGGGTGGGGAAGAACTCCTGGAGGAGGAAATGGCAACCCACTACAGTGTTCTTGCCTGGAGAATCCCATGGACAGAGAAGACTGGCGGGTTGTAGTCCATAGGGTCGCAAAGAGTCGGACACGACTAAAGCGACTTCACATGCACAGCTTTAGAGCGATGTGTCTTGTCTTAACATTGTAACCGTGGGCCTGGGGCTTCCCATGTGCCGTTATTGGTAAAGAACCCGCCTGCCAGTGCAGGAGACATGAGAGAAGTGAGTTTGATTCCTGGGTCTGGAAGATCCTCTGGCGGAGGGCATGGCAACCCACTCCAGTATTCTTGCCTGGAGAATCTCATGGGCAGAGGAGCCTGATGGGCTTATAGTCCACAAGGTAGCAAAAAGTCGGACACGACTGAAGGGACAGCATGAACGCACGCCGAGGACCTGGTGTTCAGTATTTGGGGGGGAAAAAAAAAATAGAAGAGTTGCTTTTGTTCTCTCTTTGTGGTTATTTTTTAAAAAATTTATTTACTTGTTCATTTTTATACCTTGAAATTAGTTGTCCCTGTGGCTCTAACTAGCTCACAGAGAGACTTGGCAGATATAAAGAAAATCAGTACATATAATCACTGCTGCTGCTTTTTTGAAGCTGCGAACAAATACCAGATTGTTTGAGAAACAAATTGGGAAGGCATATTTGTTAACAAAATTAAATGACTTGGGAAAGACTTTGTTATTCCCAGAGTTCAGGTTGGCTTTGTTCCTCCCAGTATTGCAAGGTGCACTAATTAGGCAAATCCTGGATCCATTTGGGGGTTTTGATCAGAGATGCATTTTCCAAGGGTAGGCCTGGTGTGGGTGTTACCCTAGCAAAGCAGAGAATGGAGGCCAGTATCATCCAGTCTATCACAATGTAGTCTACAAATATACTAAGTAACAGGGTGCCACAGTAGTCTGAGAGGAAGTAGGGTCTCTGTGCAGTGGTTGACATTGTTGTCCAGTCCTTGAAGTCCGGCTACCCTTGGCTTTTTGACCCGTGTCTTGCTTTCCTAGTACCACTGTCCACTACTTATCTTGCGCTGGTGCCAATACAGCCCTTGGAATTTGTCGTCATTATTCCCCAATAAAGTACCTCTCTCTGAAGATAACTCTCAGGTTTGTATGACTAACCCTAATTTGTCCTGAGCTCCAATACTATTCACAAACACCTGAATGTCTTCTTTGCACCTCAAATGTACATTTGGATATAACTGCAACCCTTGTTCCACCTCTGCACTTTCAACTTCTTAGTACTGTCCATCCTTTCAGATTCCTAAAGTTATCTAAGTTCTCCCACATGCTCAGTCCTTATCTCTTCCTGCTCATATGAATTTGAACACTTTTCTCATGTTCATTTTGTGGAAACTTGATTTATCTCTTGTTGTTCAGTCGCCAAGCTGTGTCCAGCTTTTTGTGACCCCATGGACTGCAGCTCTTCAGACGTCACTGTCCTTCACCATCTCCATTGTTTACTCAAACTCATATCCATTGAGTTGGTGATGCCATCCAACCATCTAATCCTCTGTTGTCCCCTTGTCCTCCTGCCTTCAGTCTTTCCCAGCATCAGGATCTTTTCCAGTGAGTCAGCTCTTTGAATCAGGTGGCCAAAGTATTGGAGTTTCAGCTTCAGTATCAGTCCTTCCAGTGAATATTCAGGACTCATTTCCTTGAGGATGGACTGGTTTGATCTCCTTGCTGTCCAAGGGACTCTCAAGAGTCTTCTCCAGCACTACAGATCAAAAGCATCAATTCTTTGGCACTCAGCCTTCTTTATGATACAACTCACATCCATACATGACTGCTGATTTATCTCTTATCTCTTTGCAAGTTGAATAGTTTCTGCACATGGCTGCCATGTTAATCTTGTGAAAGTTTACTACAGTGCCATCCATTTCTCTGCTCAGAAGCTTTTAGAGGTGGCTTCTTAGCTATGGCGACCTCCTTCAAAAGATCCCGTGCATGTACGGCTACATTCACCACCCCCAACCGTGCAGCAGGCCACCACCGACCCACGCCTCTGCTGGAGACTCCTGGACACTCTCGGGCAAGTCTGGGTCAGTCTCATGTGGGGTCACTGCCCCTTTCTTCTGGGTCCTGGTGCACGAAAGGTTCTGTTCGTGCCCTCCAA